>NC_069501.1:541327349-541474849 GCF_027579735.1 Bombina bombina | reverse complement strand
AACTGAGGCCAAGCTAGAAGAGCATTGAATATTGCTCTTAATTCTAGAATGTTGATTGGTAGGAGTTTCTCCTCCTGAGTCCACGATCCCTGAGCCTTCAGGGAGTTCCAGACTGCTCCCCAGCCTAGAAGACTGGCATCTGTTGTTACAATCGTCCAATCTGGTCTGCGAAAGGTCATTCCTTCGGACAGATGAACCCGTGACAACCACCAGAGAAGAGAATCTCTGGTCTCCTGGTCCAGATTTAGCAAAGGGGACAGATCTGAGTAATCCCCGTTCCACTGACTTAGCATGCATAGTTGCAGCGGTCTGAGATGCAGGCGCGCAAATGGCACTATGTCCATTGCCGCGACCATCAAGCCGATTACTTCCATACACTGAGCTACTGATGGGCTTGGAATGGAGTGAAGGGCACGGCAAGCATTGAGAATCTTTGATAACCTGGACTCCGTCAGGTAAATCTTCATCTCTACAGAATCTATAAAAGTCCCTAGAAAAGGAACCCTTGTGAGCGGTAACAGAGAACTCTTTTCCACGTTCACTTTCCACCCATGCGACCTCAGAAATGCTAGAACTATCTCTGTATGAGACTTTGCATTTTGAAAACTTGACGCTTGAATCAGAATGTCGTCTAGGTACGGAGCCACCGCTATGCCTCGTGGTCTTAGTACCGCCAGAAGTGAGCCCAGAACCTTTGTAAAAATTCTCGGGGCCGTAGCTAACCCGAAGGGAAGAGCTACAAACTGGTAATGCCTGTCTAGAAAGGCAAATCTTAGGTACCGATAATGATCTTTGTGAATCGGTATGTGAAGGTAGGCATCATTTAAGTCCACTGTGGTAATATATTGACCCTCTTGGATCATGGGCAGGATGGTCCGAATGGTTTCCATCTTGAACGATGGAACCCTTAGGAATTTGTTTAAGATTTTTAAGTCTAAGATTGGTCTGAAGGTTCCCTCTTTTTTGGGAACCACAAATAGATTTGAGTAAAACCCTTGTCCTCGTTCCGTTCGCGGAACTGGGTGGATCACTCCCATCACTAAGAGGTCTTGTACACATTGTAGAAATGCCTCTTTCTTTACTAGGTTTGTTGATAACCTTGACAGATGAAACCTCCCTTGTGGAGGAGAAGTTTTGAAATCCAGAAGGTATCCCTGAGATATAATCTCCAACGTCCAGGGATCCTGTACATCTCTTGCCCAGGCCTGGGCGAAGAGAGAAAGTCTGCCCCCCACTAGATCCGTCTCCGGAGAGGGGGCCCTGTCTTCATGCTGTCTTAGGGGCGGAAGTAGGCTTTCTGGCCTGCTTGCCCTTGTTCCATGACTGGTTGCCTTTCCAACCCTGTCTGTAACGAGCAGTAGTTCCTTCCTGTTTTGGAGCGGAGGAAGTGGATGCTGCTCCTGCCTTGAAGTTACGAAAGGCACGAAAATTAGACTGTTTGGCCTTTGATTTGGCCCTGTCCTGAGGAAGGGTGTGGCCCTTACCTCCCGTAATGTCAGCAATAATTTCCTTCAAGCCGGGCCCGAATAAGGTCTGCCCTTTGAAAGGAATGTTAAGTAGTTTAGACTTAGAAGTTACATCTGCTGACCAGGATTTAAGCCATAGCGCCCTGCGCGCCTGTATGGCGAATCCGGAATTTTTAGCCGTAAGTTTGGTTAAATGCACTACGGCATCCGAAACAAACGCATTAGCCAGTTTAAGCGTTCTAACTTTGCTCAAAGTCTCATCCAATGGTGCTGTGCGAATCGCCTCTTCCAGAGACTCAAACCAGAATGCCGCTGCAGCCGTGACAGGCGCAATGCATGCAAGAGGCTGCAATATAAAACCTTGTTGAACAAACATTTTCTTAAGGTAACCCTCTAATTTTTTATCCATTGGATCTGAGAAAGCACAGCTATCCTCCACCGGGATAGTGGTACGCTTGGCTAAAGTAGAAACTGCTCCCTCCACCTTAGGGACCGTCTGCCATAAGTCTCGTGTGGTGGCGTCTATAGGGAACATTTTTCTAAATATCGGAGGAGGGGAAAAGGGCACACCGGGTCTATCCCACTCCTTACTAATAATTTCTGTAAGCCTTTTTGGTATAGGAAAAACGTCAGTACACACCGGTACCGCATAGTATCTATCCAACCTACATAATTTCTCTGGGATTGCCACCGTGTCGCAATCATTCAGAGCCGCTAACACCTCCCCTAGTAACACGCGGAGGTTCTCAAGCTTAAATTTAAAATTTGAAATTTCTGAATCCGGTCTCCCCGGATCAGAACCGTCACCGACAGAATGAAGCTCACCGTCCTCATGTTCTGCAAATTGTGACGCAGTATCAGACATGGCTTTCGTGTCATCAGCGCGCTCTGTCCTTAACCCAGAGCTATCGCGCTTGCCTCTTAATTCGGGCATATTGTATAATACTTCTTTCATAACATTAGCCATATCAGCGCGCTCTGTCCTTAACCCAGAGCTATCGCGCTTGCCTCTTAATTCGGGCATATTGTATAATACTTCTTTCAAAACATTAGCCATATCATGTAAAGTGAGGGCCTTGATGTACTTGGCGCCTCAATCTTACGCACCTCCCGAGCGGGAGACGCAGGTACTGACACGTGAGGAGAGTTAGACGGCATAACTTCCCCCTCGTTGTCTGGTGAGAATTTCTTTATCGGTACAGATTGACTTTTATTCAAAGTAATATCAATACAATTGGTACACATATTTCTATTGGGCTCCACATCGGCTTTTGAACATAATGAACAAGCAGATTCCTCTGTATCAGACATGTTTAAACAGACTAGCAATGAAGCTAGCAAGCTTGGAAATCACTTTCAATAAGTTTACAAGCAATATAAAAAACGCTACAGCGCTTTTAAAAAACACAGTTGAATAACAAAGAAAACTAATTCAGTTATAGTCAACAATTCTTAACAAGAAATGTATTAATTAGCAGAGGATTGCACCCATTAGCAAAAGGATGATTAACCCCTCAATACCCAAAAACGGATATCAAATTAAGATTTAACGCTTTTATCACAGTCAAACACACTGTCACAGATCTGCTGTGACTGATTACCTCCCTCAAAAACGAATTTTGAAGACCCCTGAGCTCTTTAGAGACGTCCTGGATCAAGGAGGAAGAAACAGGAAGACTGTGCTAGAATTTTAACTGCGCAACAAGGCGCTAAAACAAGGTCCCTCCCACTCATATTACAACAGTGGGAGACCTGATATAACGGTTTCTATGTAGAAAATACGTTAGCCATGTGGAAAAAAAATCATGCCCAAAAAGATTTATCACCAAAGTACCTCACAAAACGAATAACATGCCAGTAAACGTTTTAAAAACAACATTTTGAATGTCATGCAAAGTTATCACTAAGCCTGCTACCAGTCGCTTCCACTGCAGATAAGGCTTAAACATTATTTCAGTATTAACAGTATTTTCTCAGTCAAATTCTAGTCCCTAGAAAATAACTCAACTGCGCATACATTTATCAGCCTGATACCAGTCGCTACTACTGCATTTAAGGCTGTACTTACATCATATGGGTAACAGCAGTATTTTCTTAGTCAATTCCATTCCCAGAAAATAATGTACTGCACATACCTCATTTGCGGGGGACCCCGCATGCTATTCCCCTCTTTCTGAAGTTACCCTACTCCTCAGAATGTCGAGAACAGCCAGCGGATCTTAGTTACGTCTGCTAAGATCATAGAAAAACGCAGGCAGATTCTTCTCCAAATACTGCCTGAGATACAAAAAAACGGCACACTCCGGTGTCATTTTAAAATAACAAACTTTTGATTGAAGAATAATTAAGTAAAAACTCCAACTCCTCTCGCGACCTCCTTCTTTGTTGAGGGTTGCAAGAGAATGACTGGATATGACATGTGAGGGGAGGAGCTATATAGCAGCTCTGCTTGGGTGATCCTCTTGCAACTTCCTGTTGGGAAGGAGAATATATCCAATAAGTAATGGATGACCCGTGGACTGAACACACTTAACAAGAGAAATTGGGTGTTTGGATCAGCAATTTCATTTTGATCTATCAAATCACTGAAGGACACAGTAATATTTCAGTAGTGAAATGAGGTTTATTGGATTAACAGAAAATGTGCACTATGCATCAAAACTAAATTAGACAGGTGCATAAATTTGGGCACCCATGTCATTTTGTTGATTTGAATACCTGCAACTACCTAGCACTGATTAATTGGTACACACAATTGGTTTGGTGAGCCCATTAAGCCTTGAACTTCATAGACAGGCTCATACAATCATGAGAAAATGTATTTAAGGTGGCAAATTACAAGTTGTTGTTCTCTTTGACTCTCCTCTGAAGAGTGGCAACATGAGGGCCTTAAAACAACTCTCAAATGACCTGAAAACAAAGATTGTTCAACATTATGGTTTAGGGGAAGGCTAAAAAAGGCTATTGCTGAGATTTAAGCTGTCAGTGTCCACTGTGAGGAACATAGTGAGGAAATAGAAGACCACAGGCACAGATCTTGTTAAGGCCAGAAGTAAAATATCGGAGAGGCAAAGGATGGTAAGAACGGTCAAAAACAGCGCACAGACCACCTCCAAAGACGTACATCATCATCTTGCTGCAGATGGTGTCACTGTGCATTGTTCAACAATTCAGCATATGGGAGAGTGATGTGGAAGAAGCCTTTTCTGCACACACGCCACAAACAGAGTCGCTTGATGTATGCAAACGCACATTTGGACAAGCCAGCTTCATTTTGGAAGAAGGTGCTGTGGACTGATGAAACAAAGATTGAGTTATGTGGTCACAACAAGGGGCGTTATGCATGGCGGCAAAAGAACACAGCGTTCCAAGACAAACACTTGCCAGCCACAATAAAATTTGGTGGCTGTTCTATTATGCTATGGGGCTGTGTGGCCAGTGCCGGTACTGGGAATCTTGTTAAAGTTGAGGGTCGCATGGATTCCACTCAATATCGACAGATACTTGAGAATAATGTTGAGGAATCAGTCACAAAGTTGAAGTTACGCCGGAGCTGGATATTTCAACAAGGCAATACCCAAAACACTGCTCAAAATCTACTCTGGCATTTATGCAGAAGAACAAGTACAATGTTTTGGAATGGCCATTCCAGTCCCCAGACCTGAATATCACTGAATATCTGTGGTGTGATTTGAAGCGGGATGTCCATGCTCTGCAACCATCAAACCTAACTGAACTGGAGATATTTTGCAAGGAGGAATGGTCCAAAATACCTTCATCCAGAATCCAGACACTCATTACAGTCTATAGGAAGTGTTTAGAGGCTGTTATTTCTGCCAAAGGAGGCTCTATTTAATATTGATGCGATATTTCTGTTGGGGTGCCCAAATTTATGCAGTCTAATTTCGTTTTGATGCATATTGCACATTTTCTGTTAATCCAATAAACCTCATTTCACTACTGAAATATTACTGTGTCCTTCAGTTATTTGATAGATCAAAATGAAATTGCTGATCCAAACACCCAATCATTTATAAATGAAAATCATGGAAATTGTCAGGGGTGCCTAAACTTTTGCATACAACTGTATATACACACACATACATATACACACAGGGGTGGAAAAATATCACCATGGTTTAATAGCCAGGTGTTAAAAGCTGCTAGCCAGATGGAAAAGTTAGTAGTCCACTGAATGTTAAAGATAGGAAAAATTCAAATTTCTAAGTCGTCCGGGACCAATGGAAAGCATCCTGCTTTCAAAGGGCTAGGGGCACACAGATGTAGTAAACCTGCATTTAGCCAAAATCCAGGTTTATATTTATACTACTCTTATTTACCAGTAAATTAGTAAACAAGAAAGTTGTCCAACAACTGTCTGCACTAACAGCCCAGAGCAGCTGCATTCACCATTTTAAAAGAGAACTACAAATTTTATCATCCTTTTACATGTGTGTTTATATATCTATACTATAATCGCATTTGTAACGCGTCCGTCGGTGTCGCCAGTTGCGCACGCATCCTCTAAGGAATGTTAGCAGTGCGAGGTAGTTTATTGGCTGTTCACCAGCCAATAAGAAATTCAGTTGCTGTCATCCTATTGGCTGTTCACCAGCCAATAAGTTTTCAGTTACTCTCATCCTATTGGCTGACGTGAAAATTTCAGCCAATAAGAATTCAAGGTACCCCAATAAATATGGGGTACCTTGAATTAAATCTTCTGTGTGCGGCAGACGAACTCATGAAGAGGATCCTCCACGCCGATGATGAGGACGACCGTCGCCGCCACC
Source organism: Bombina bombina (assembly GCF_027579735.1). Taxonomy (NCBI): domain Eukaryota; kingdom Metazoa; phylum Chordata; class Amphibia; order Anura; family Bombinatoridae; genus Bombina; species Bombina bombina. The sequence continues at coordinate 541,468,593 of NC_069501.1, read as the reverse complement.
ACCGCCGAGGATCACCGCTCCGCATTGCCTTCGCTGTGGATGAAGATGATGGACCCACCTGGAAGAAGACTGCCGGACTTCAGCAACTGTGAGTACCTCTTTGGGGCTTTAGTGTTAGGTTTTTTTTTTTTTTTAAATGTTTGGTTTTTTTACATTTTAAATTAGGATTTTTGGGCACTTTGAAAAAGAGCTGATTGCCTTTTTAAAGGGACAGTAAACCTTAAAAAACAGAATTTATGTTTACCTGATAAATTTCTTTCTCCAACGGTGTGTCCGGTCCACGGCGTCATCCTTACTTGTGGGATATTCTCTTCCCCAACAGGAAATGGCAAAGAGCCCAGCAAAGCTGGTCACATGATCCCTCCTAGGCTCCGCCTACCCCAGTCATTCGACCGACGTTAAGGAGGAATATTAGCATAGGAGAAACCATATGGTACCGTGGTGACTGTAGTTAAAGAAAATAAATTATCAGACCTGATTAAAAAAACCAGGGCGGGCCGTGGACCGGACACACCGTTGGAGAAAGAAATTTATCAGGTAAACATAAATTCTGTTTTCTCCAACATAGGTGTGTCCGGTCCACGGCGTCATCCTTACTTGTGGGAACCAATACCAAAGCTTTAGGACACGGATGAAGGGAGGGAGCAAATCAGGTCACCTAAATGGAAGGCACCACGGCTTGCAAAACCTTTCTCCCAAAAATAGCCTCAGAAGAAGCAAAAGTATCAAACTTGTAAAATTTGGTAAAAGTGTGCAGTGAAGACCAAGTCGCTGCCCTACATATCTGATCAACAGAAGCCTCGTTCTTGAAGGCCCATGTGGAAGCCACAGCCCTAGTGGAATGAGCTGTGATTCTTTCAGGAGGCTGCCGTCCGGCAGTCTCGTAAGCCAATCTGATGATGCTTTTAATCCAAAAAGAGAGAGAGGTAGAAGTTGCTTTTTGACCTCTCCTTTTACCTGAATAAACAACAAACAAGGAAGATGTTTGTCTAAAATCCTTTGTAGCATCTAAATAGAATTTTAGAGCGCGAACAACATCCAAATTGTGCAACAAACGTTCCTTCTTTGAAACTGGTTTCGGACACAGAGAAGGCACGATAATCTCCTGGTTAATGTTTTTGTTAGAAACAACTTTCGGAAGAAAACCAGGTTTAGTACGTAAAACCACCTTATCTGCATGGAACACCAGATAAGGAGGGGAACACTGCAGAGCAGATAATTCTGAAACTCTTCTAGCAGAAGAAATTGCAACTAAAAACAAAACTTTCCAAGATAATAACTTAATATCAACGGAATGTAAGGGTTCAAACGGAACCCCCTGAAGAACTGAAAGAACTAAATTGAGACTCCAAGGAGGAGTCAAAGGTTTGTAAACAGGCTTAATTCTAACCAAAGCCTGAACAAAGGCTTGAACATCTGGCACAGCTGCCAGCTTTTTGTGAAGTAACACCGACAAGGCAGAAATCTGTCCCTTCAGGGAACTTGCCGATAATCCTTTTTCCAATCCTTCTTGAAGGAAGGATAGAATCCTAGGAATCTTAACCTTGTCCCAAGGGAATCCTTTAGATTCACACCAACAGATATATTTTTTCCAAATTTTGTGGTAAATCTTTCTAGTTACAGGCTTTCTGGCCTGAACAAGAGTATCGATAACAGAATCTGAGAAACCTCGCTTCGATAAAATCAAGCGTTCAATCTCCAGGCAGTCAGCTGGAGTGAAACCAGATTCGGATGTTCGAACGGACCCTGAACAAGAAGGTCTCGTCTCAAAGGTAGCTTCCAAGGTGGAGCCGATGACATATTCACCAGATCTGCATACCAAGTCCTGCGTGGCCACGCAGGAGCTATCAAGATCACCGACGCCCTCTCCTGATTGATCCTGGCTACCAGCCTGGGAATGAGAGGAAACGGCGGAAACACATAAGCTAGTTTGAAGGTCCAAGGTGCTACTAGTGCATCCACTAGAGCTGCCTTGGGATCCCTGGATCTGGACCCGTAACAGGGAACTTTGAAGTTCTGACGAGAGGCCATTAGATCCATGTCTGGAATGCCCCACAGCTGAGTGACTAGGGCAAAGATTTCCGGATGGAGTTCCCACTCCCCCGGATGCAATGTCTGACGACTCAGAAAATCCGCTTCCCAATTTTCCACTCCCGGGATGTGGATAGCAGACAGGTGGCAGGAGTGAGACTCCGCCCATAGAATAATCTTGGTCACTTCCTCCATCGCTAGGGAACTCCTTGTTCCCCCCTGATGGTTGATGTACGCAACAGTCGTCATGTTGTCTGATTGAAACCGTATGAACTTGGTCCTTGCTAGCTGAGGCCAAGCCTTGAGAGCATTGAATATCGCTCTCAGTTCCAGAATATTTATCGGTAGAAGAGATTCTTCCCGAGACCAAAGACCCTGAGCTTTCAGGGGTCCCCAGACCGCGCCCCAGCCCGTCAGACTGGCGTCGGTCGTGACAATGACCCACTCTGGTCTGCGGAATGTCATCCCTTGTGACAGGTTGTCCAGGGACAGCCACCAACGGAGTGAGTCTCTGGTCCTCTGATTTACTTGTATCTTTGGAGACAAGTCTGTATAGTCCCCATTCCACTGACTGAGCATGCACAGTTGTAATGGTCTTAGATGGATGCGCGCAAAAGGAACTATGTCCATTGCCGCTACCATCAACCCGATCACTTCCATGCACTGAGCTACGGAAGGAAGAGGAACGGAATAAAGAATCCGACAAGAGTCCAGAAGCTTTGTTATTCTGGCCTCTGTTAGAAAAATCCTCATTTCTGAGGAATCTATAATTGTTCCCAAGAAGGGAACCCTTGTTGACGGGGATAGAGAACTCTTTTCCACGTTCACTTTCCAGCCGTGAGATCTGAGAAAGGCCAGGACGATGTCCGTGTGAGCCTTTGCTCGAGGGAGGGACGACGCTTGAATCAGAATGTCGTCCAGGTAGGGTACTACTGCAATGCCCCTTGGTCTTAGCACCGCTAGAAGGGACCCTAGTACCTTTGTGAAAATCCTTGGAGCAGTGGCTAATCCGAAAGGAAGCGCCACGAACTGGTAATGTTTGTCCAGGAATGCAAACCTTAGGAACCGATGATGTTCCTTGTGGATAGGAATATGTAGATACGCATCCTTTAAATCCACCGTGGTCATGAATTGACCTTCCTGGATGGAAGGAAGGATAGTTCGAATGGTTTCCATCTTGAACGATGGGACCTTGAGAAATTTGTTTAAGATCTTGAGATCTAGGATTGGTCTGAACGTTCCCTCTTTTTTGGGAACTATGAACAGATTGGAGTAGAACCCCATCCCTTGTTCTCTCAATGGAACAGGATGAATCACTCCCATTTTTAACAGGTCTTCTACACAATGTAAGAACGCCTGTCTTTTTATGTGGTCTGAAGACAACTGAGACCTGTGGAACCTCCCCCTTGGGGGAAGTCCCTTGAATTCCAGAAGATAACCCTGGGAGACTATTTCTAGCGCCCAAGGATCCAGAACATCTCTTGCCCAAGCCTGAGCGAAGAGAGAGAGTCTGCCCCCCACCAGATCCGGTCCCGGATCGGGGGCCAATATTTCATGCTGTCTTGGTAGCAGTGGCAGGTTTCTTGGCCTGCTTTCCCTTGTTCCAGCCTTGCATTGGTCTCCAAGCTGGCTTGGCCTGAGAAGTATTACCCTCTTGCTTAGAGGACGTAGCACCTTGGGCTGGTCCGTTTTTACGAAAGGGACGAAAATTAGGTCTATTTTTTGCCTTGAAAGGCCGATCCTGAGGAAGGGCATGGCCCTTACCCCCAGTGATATCAGAGATAATCTCTTTCAAGTCAGGACCAAACAGCGTTTTCCCCTTGAAAGGAATGTTTAGTAGCTTGTTCTTGGAAGACGCATCAGCCGACCAAGATTTCAACCAAAGCGCTCTGCGCGCCACAATAGCAAACCCAGAATTCTTAGCCGCTAACTTAGCCAATTGCAAAGAGGCGTCTAGAGTGAAAGAATTAGCCAATTTGAGAGCATTGACTCTGTCCATAATCTCCTCATAAGGAGGAGAGTCACTATCGAGCACCTTAATCAGTTCATCAAACCAGAAATATGCGGCTGTAGTGACAGGGACAATGCATGAAATGGGTTGTAGAAGGTAACCCTGCTGAACAAACATCTTTTTAAGCAAACCTTCTAATTTTTTATCCATAGGATCTTTGAAAGCACAACTATCCTCTATGGGAATAGTGGTGCGTTTGTTTAAAGTAGAAACCGCTCCCTCGACCTTGGGGACTGACTGCCATAAGTCCTTTCTGGGGTCGACCATAGGAAACAATTTTTTAAATATGGGGGGAGGGACGAAAGGAATACCGGGCCTTTCCCATTCTTTATTAACAATGTCCGCCACCCGCTTGGGTATAGGAAAAGCTTCTGGGAGCCCCGGCACCTCTAGGAACTTGTCCATTTTACATAGTTTCTCTGGGATGACCAAATTTTCACAATCATCCAGAGTGGATAATACCTCCTTAAGCAAAATGCGGAGATGTTCCAATTTAAATTTAAATGTAATCACATCAGATTCAGCCTGCTGAGAAATGTTCCCTAAATCAGTAATTTCTCCCTCAGACAAAACCTCCCTGGCCCCCTCAGATTGGGTTAGGGGCCCTTCAGAGATATTAATATCAGCGTCGTCATGCTCTTCAGTAACTAAAACAGAGCATCCACGCTTACGCTGACAAGGGTTCATTTTGGCTAAAATGTTTTTGACAGAATTATCCATTACAGCCGTTAATTGTTGCATAGTAAGGAGTATTGGCGCGCTAGATGTACTAGGGGCCTCCTGAGTGGGCAAGACTCGTGTAGACGAAGGAGGGAATGATGCAGTACCATGCTTACTCCCCTCACTTGAGGAATCATCTTGGGCATCATTGTCATTATCACATAAATCACATTTATTTAAATGAATAGGAATTCTGGCTTCCCCACATTCAGAACACAGTCTATCTGGTAGTTCAGACATGTTAAACAGGCATAAACTTGATAAGAAAGTACAAAAAACGTTTGGAAATAAAACCGTTACTGTCACTTTAAATTTTAAACTGAACACACTTTATTACTGCAATTGCGAAAAAACATGAAGGAATTGTTCAAAAATCACCAAACTTTCACCACAGTGTCTTAAAGCCTTGAAAATATTGCACACCAATTTTGGAAGCTTTAACCCTTAAAATAACGGAACCGGAGCCGTTTTAAGCTTTAACCCCTTTACAGTCCCTGGTATCTGCTTTGCTGAGACCCAACCAAACCCAAAGGGGAATACGATACCAAATGACGCCTTCAGAAGTCTTTTATAAGTATCAGAGCTCCTCTCACATGCCTATCAAAAACAAGTGCGCAACACCGGCGCGAAAATGAGACTCTGCCTATGCTTTGGGAAAGCCCCTAAAGAATAAGGTGTCTAAAACAGTGCCTGCCGATATTATTATATCAAAATACCCAGAATAAATGATTCCTCAAGGCTAAATAAGTGTTAATATCAATCGATTTAGCCCAAAAAAGGTCTACAGTCTAAATAAGCCCTTGTGAAGCCCTTATTTACAATCGTAATAAACATGGCTTACCGGATCCCATAGGGAAAATGACAGCTTCCAGCATTACATCGTCTTGTTAGAATGTGTCATACCTCAAGCAGCAAAGGACTGCAAACTGTTCCCCCAACTGAAGTTAATTGCTCTCAACAGTCCTGTGTGGAACAGCCATGGATTTTAGTTACGGTTGCTAAAATCATTTTCCTCATACAAACAGAATTCTTCATCTCTTTTCTGTTTCTGAGTAAATAGTACGTACCAGCACTATTTGAAAATAACAAACTCTTGATTGAATAATGAAAAACTACAGTTAAACACTAAAAAACTCTAAGCCATCTCCGTGGAGATGTTGCCTGTACAACGGCAAAGAGAATGACTGGGGTAGGCGGAGCCTAGGAGGGATCATGTGACCAGCTTTGCTGGGCTCTTTGCCATTTCCTGTTGGGGAAGAGAATATCCCACAAGTAAGGATGACGCCGTGGACCGGACACACCTATGTTGGAGAAATAATGTTATATAATTCTGCACATAGTGCAGAATTATATAACATTTAGGTACTATAGCCATAAAAGCATTTTTTCCTTTTATATTTTGCTAAAATACGGCGCTTTTACAGACCCGCTCTCTGCTCTCTGCTGAGCGGGTCTGTAATATTCAGTCAGCGCATCGGGCCAGCTGTATAGTCACAGCCTGGCCCGACCGTGCCATAAGACTAAGTGCAGCTCGCTCCTGTCACAGGAGCGAGCTGCACTTAGTCTTATGGCGCGGTCGGGCCAGGCTGTGACTATACAGCTGGCCCGATGCGCTGACTGAATATTACAGACCCGCTCAGCAGAGAGCAGAGAGCGGGTCTGTAAAAGCGCCGTATTTTAGCAAAATATAAAAGGAAAAAATGCTTTTATGGCTATAGCACCTAAATAATGTTATATAATTCTGCACTATGTGCAGAATTATATAACATTATTTTTAAGGTTTACTGTCCCTTTAAGGACAGTGAAAAAGAGCTGAATGCCTTTAGGGGCAATAGGTAGTTTAGGTTTATTAGTGTTAGTTTTTTTTTTTTTTTTGGGGGGTTTGGTGGGTGGGGGGTTTTACTGTTAGAGGGGGGCTTAGTAATTTTTTTATGCAAAAAAGCTGTTAAACTTAGGGCAATGCCCTACAAAAAGCCCTTTTAATGGCTATTGGTAGTTTAGCATACACTTACAAAATAGGGTGTTGCTACATCTGTAGCTTAAAAAATAAATAGACTGCCCTCAGTGCAGGCTTATCACCTAGTTATATATAAACCAAGAATTTAGCAAGCGAACATTAGATTCAGATACTGTATATACAGAGTAGCACTGAGATTATTTACTTGCAAATTAGCAATTAGTGTGGTGCAGGTGAGGTAGAGAAGGTTATACAGATGTGTAGTTAGTGCTGGAGGATGGAAATGTGAACCCTGCTTTAGAGTTTTTGAGGGGAAAAAGCAAAGGGCATATCAAATAATAAAAATAGAGGTGTGTTTGGGCATCACAAGTAAAACCATGTGTGCTATACAGTTATAGTGGTAGGCAGCTTGCTCACATCATAAAATCAAAGATAAAAAATAATAAATCAAATACTGTCTCAATGAGGCTATAAAATTCCTAAACACAGGCAGTGAATAAAATTAATCAAATGATCAGGTCTTGCAACTCCTATAGTTCTAAAAACTCAACTAGTGAGACACAAAGGAGTAATGTTGCAAATTACAATGTGTCAAGTCCAAGGCTGTTGCAAATTACAAAGTTTCTAGACGTTACAGCTGATTTAGAAGCTATACCACTTTAGAGCAACTCCTTGACTGTGTAGCAACATCCAAATGTTCCATAAAATAAATGTAAGGTACCGTACTGATATATTAATGTGTTTATCTGTGTGTTTACAGTTTATAAGTAATGAAAAGATGCTCAAAACCGATCCACATATAGGCTCCACAGGATTCGATCTTACTGTGATGTTTACAAGTGTTCTCTGGCCAAGCCTCAGTCCTCCATAACGGATCATTATGGGCTCCACTATAATCGGTGGTTTGATGTCTGTATCCTCGTGTGATGCGAAACTGTGTTCTTTGCTCCACCCATCGTGTATCGATTACACTCCGAGGCTAAGTTTTCACCTTAAAGTTACGATATCCTACTCAAACCTGTTATAGTATTCTCCAGTAAATTGTAGTAGTATTTCAAACCACATGTAGCATTTGTAAGTAACCACTCTTGTCCAAGCAGTCTGTTGGTATTTATAGTCTTAATGTTACCGCCTTTCACCCGCTAGAGGCTTTATCAGGACACAGATTAGTGGCCTTATTGTGCTTAAATACAGTCCTGTTATCTTCTTATTGGCCAGATGAACAGTGACATCATTTGCGTTGGTATAATTCAATTAAATGATGCCGTGTTTTAAATAAAGGTGGATTCCCTTGTCCTTAACTGGTTTCAGCGGAAGACATAACAGACTATGGAGTTGGGTTGCCAACGTTTTGTAATCAATAAATATCAGACAGGCATGCACACCTTAATCATCACAGCTTGATTTACACTTACAATTTATGTGCCTGAAAAATGTGGTTGTACTGGTGGCTCTTACCTGCTAATAAGTGTCACACTAAACGATTTCAACTGTTCTGCTTCAGGCTCCTAATCTTCTTTGACAGCTCCGCTTTGCTCCTGCTCTCCCAGGACTCCGTGACATTGGCTGCTGCGATCTCAGTTTTCACTCTTCATGTATTCATGTATATATATATATATATATATATATATATATATATATATATATATATATATATATATATATATATATATATATATATATATATATATATATATATATATATATATATATATATATATATTTAAGCAAAGTCCCAATATGAATCCGCCCTCCTGAAGTCAACCACCTAACTGTTCAACTTGTATTCAATAGGCAACCAAAAAACAGCAACAGACCAGGATTTTCATCAAAGCATGTGGTCAAATTATATATATATATATATATATATATATATATATATATATATATATATATATATATATATATATATATATATATATATATATATATAGTTATAGATATATATAATTTGACCACATGCTTTGATGAAAATCCTGGTCTGTTGCTGTTTTTTGGATAGATATATATATCTATATCTATCTATCTAACACAACATTTAAAATTAGAGGGAGGTAAAAGGTGAGTTTAAAATCCTCCACTACGCATAAAATAGAGAGAAAATAACTCGTTGTGTAGTTCATTAACAAATCTAGACAGGCCAGAAGGCTTGTTTTTCCCACAGAAAACCTCTGAATTAAATTTTTTCCAATGCAGCAAAGGATTCAGGGTAAGATATGCAAATTCGGTTCACGACACACTTTTTTATTTTAAGTCTGCTTTTCAGCAGATTCCCTTTATGCCAAAGCATTGCTGTTCACACAGCTTATAAGCTTAGCTAGGGTTAGTGCAGTGATTCATAACTATCCCAGGACAGACTGTTTTGTGGTTTTTGCCACTCATCAGCTAGGAGAAGGTTTGAGTCACTGCTGGGTGAAGTTGATTTCCGGGCAAAATACAACAACATTTAAAATTAGGGGGAGGTAAAAGGTGAGTTTAAAATCCTCCACTACGCACAAAATATAGAGAAAATAACTCATTGTGTAGTTCATTAACAAATCTAGACAGGCCAGAAGGCTTGTTTTTCCCACAGAAATCCTCTGAATTACATTGTTTCCAATGCAGCAAAGGATTCTGGGCAAGATATGCAAATTTGGTTCACGACACACCGTTTTACTTCAAGTCCGCTTTTCAGCAGATTCCCTTTATGCCAAAACATCGCTGTTCACACAGCTTACATATATATATATATATATATATATATATATATATATATATATATATATATATATATATATATATATATATATATATATATATATATATACATACACATATACATACACACACAATGTAAAGGAAGGCACTCACTGGTCTTTTCATCAAATATTTATGATCAAGCGTGACGTTTCGGGGGGACACTCCCCTTCCTCAGACAAACACAAACCAACAATGACAGAAAATATAAAGCCAAACAAACCCCTCCCCCAGTGTTGCTACTATTAGAGTATATTTGGTTCTAAAGATTATTTAGTTATTTTATTCCATTTGACTTTGATTATTCATTTTGGTTGTGTCCATTGGGCTGTCTCCATATATCCATATATTCATATATATGTATAGTTACATATGTACTGATTGAGCACTAGTGCACATTGTACATTTCACAATATTATATTATACAATACACATTGATTCAAATATGTGTTAGGGGACACATGGGTATTTGTAACACATGTAGATTTCATTTGAGCATGGTATATATAAGAATATGCTTGATATGTGCTCTGTATATTCACTAGACTTTATTGCATTATGATACACATAGGATTAGATTTGACATGCGCTTTTTGATATTTTCATTTGTTATATTCACTATATGATTTTATATGTTTGTTTGAAATGTACTGACTGTAAGATGAGCAGCTGGTAACACTTGCATTGTATGTGGAACTCTTTAGGGATTCCTGTGTTGTTGAGGATCACCATGTTAACCATTTTTGGCGCAATTCTGCACTGGGGGAGGGGTTTGTTTGGCTTTATATTTTCTGTCATTGTTTGTTTGTGTTTGTCTGAGGAAGGGGAGTGTGTCCCCGAAACGTCACGCTTGATAATAAATATTTGATGAAAAGACTAGTGAGTGCCTTCCTTTACATTGTATACTTACCTGGCACCCTGGCACTAATATATATATATATATACACACACACACACACACACACACACACATACATACATACACACACGCACCACAAAAGAATGCACTCTCAGAATGTTTCATTGAAAGACAGTCAATTTTTAATTGACGTTTCGGGTTAGTTACAACCCCTTCATCAGAAATCCGATTTCCGATATTTTGTCCTTTTTTTTTTTAGAGCATATTTAGGTATTGATTAAGATTAGGTGCTGAAGGGAATAATTCAAACAAATTCTAAAATTGTGAGCAAGATACAAACTACTTTCCATGTCATCTTCACATAAGGTTATACCAAGATTTAGTGAGTACAAGGCAAGATATACAGATAGTCCATCAACCTCATAATATTTGCTTGTTCAGGGAATCTTCTCCAGTGTTTGTGGTGTTGCAACAAGTTGCAAAAAGGGAAGTTGAGACAAGTGAACAATGACCACACTCAAATTCATGTTATCAAATTATAAATATATATAAAAGATAAAAAAAATCCCCAAATCCGGAGTTCCAAAATACAAAATAATTGCAAAATCCAGAATTTTTTTAGAGTAATAAAATTATAAAAAATATGACTATTTTCCTCTCCAGTAAGTAACAAGCTTCTATGCCTATATATCTGGCTTGTGTTCAGTGTTCTTAAATGCAAATAGTCTGTATTTAATTAAAATAACAGCTATTACCTGATTAGAGTACTGTACTGTACTATGTATTTAGGATTGTACCATGTATACTTAAAGGGACATGAAACCCAAAAAATTTATTTCATGATTCAGATAGAGAATACAATTTTAAACAACTTTCCAATTTACTTCTATTATTTAATTTGCTTCCTTCTCTTGTTATACTTTCCTGAAAGGTTTAGCTAGGCAAGCTCAGGGGCAGCAGAGAACCTAGGCTCTAGCTGTTGATTGGTGGCTGCATATTTATATCGATTGTGATTGGCTCACCCATGTGTTCAGTTAGAAACCATAAGTGCATTGCTGCTCCTTCAACAAATGATACCAAGAGAATGAAACAAATTAGATAATAGAAGTAAATTAGAAAGTTGTTTAAAATGGTATTCTCTATCTGATTCATGAAAGAAAAATTTGGGGTTTCATGTCCCTTTAAGTATTAAAAAATGCTATAAAAACATAATTTATGCTTACCTGATAAATTCCTTTCTTCTGTTGTGTGATCAGTCCACGGGTCATCATTACTTCTGGGATATTATCTGCTCCCCTACAGGAAGTGCAAGAGGATTCACCCAGCAGAGTTGCTATATAGCTCCTCCCCTCTACGTCACCTCCAGTCATTCGACCAAAGACCAACGAGAAAGGAGAAACCAAGGGTGTAGTGGTGACTGAATTATAATTTAAAAAATATATACCTGCCTTAAAAAACAGGGCGGGCCGTGGACTGATCACACAACAGAAGAAAGGAATTTATCAGGTAAGCATAAATTATGTTTTCTTCTGTTATGTGTGATCAGTCCACGGGTCATCATTACTTCTGGGATACCAATACCAAAGCAAAAGTACACGGATGACGGGAGGGATAGGCAGGCTCATTATACAGAAGGAACCACTGCCTGAAGAACCTTTCTCCCAAAAATAGCCTCCGAAGAAGCAAAAGTGTCAAATTTGTAAAATTTGGAAAAAGTATGAAGCGAAGACCAAGTTGCAGCCTTGCAAATCTGTTCAACAGAGGCCTCATTCTTAAAGGCCCAAGTGGAAGCCACAGCTCTAGTGGAATGAGCTGTAATTCTTTCAGGAGGCTGCTGTCCAGCAGTCTCATAGGCTAAACGTATTATGCTACGAAGCCAAAAAGAGAGAGAGGTAGCAGAAGCTTTTTGACCTCTCCTCTGTCCAGAATAAACGACAAACAGGGAAGAAGTTTGGCGAAAATCTTTAGTTGCCTGCAAGTAGAACTTGAGGGCACGAACTACATCCAGATTGTGTAGAAGACGTTCCTTCTTTGAAGAAGGATTTGGACACAAGGATGGAACAACAATCTCTTGATTGATATTCCTGTTAGTGACTACCTTAGGTAAGAACCCAGGTTTAGTACGCAGAACTACCTTGTCTGAGTGAAAGATCAGATAAGGAGAATCACAATGTAGGGCTGATAACTCAGAGACTCTTCGAGCCGAGGAAATAGCCATTAAAAATAGAACTTTCCAAGATAACAATTTTATATCAATGGAATGAAGGGGTTCAAACGGAACACCCTGTAAAATGTTAAGAACTAAGTTTAAACTCCATGGCGGAGCAACAGTTTTAAACACAGGCTTGATCCTAGCTAAAGCCTGACAAAAGGCCTGGATGTCTGAATTTTCTGACAGACGCCTGTGTAACAAGATGGACAGAGCTGAGATCTGTCCCTTTAATGAGCTAGCCGATAAACCCTTTTCTAAACCTTCTTGTAGAAAAGACAATATCCTAGGAATCCTAACCTTACTCCAGGAGTAATCTTTGGATTCACACCAGTATAGGTATTTACGCCATATTTTATGGTAAATCTTTCTGGTAACAGGCTTCCTAGCCTGTATCAGGGTATCAATAACCGACTCAGAAAAACCACGTTTTGATAAAATCAAGCGTTCAATTTCCAAGCAGTCAGCTTCAGAGAAGTTAGACTTTGATGTTTGAATGGACCCTGAATCAGAAGGTCCTGTCTTAGAGGTAGAGACCAAGGCGGACAGGATGACATGTCCACTAGATCTGCATACCAAGTCCTGCGCGGCCATGCAGACGCTATTAGAATCACTGATGCTCTCTCCTGTTTGATTTTGGCAATCAATCGAGGAAGCAGTGGGAAGGGTGGAAACACATAAGCCATCCTGAAGTTCCAAGGTGCTGTCAAAGCATCTATCAGAACCGCTCCCGGATCCCTGGATCTGGATCCGTAGCGAGGAAGTTTGGCGTTCTGGCGAGACGCCATGAGATCTATCTCTGGTTTGCCCCAACGTCGAAGTATTTGGGCAAAGACCTCCGGATGAAGTTCCCACTCCCCTGGATGAAGAGTCTGGCGACTCAAGAAATCCGCCTCCCAGTTCTCCACTCCCGGGATGTGGATTGCTGACAGGTGGCAAGAGTGAGACTCTGCCCAGCGAATTATCTTTGATACTTCTATCATTGCTAGGGAGCTTCTTGTCCCTCCTTGATGGTTGATGTAAGCTACAGTCGTGATGTTGTCCGACTGAAACCTGATGAACCCCCGAGTCTTTAACTGGGGCCAAGCTAGAAGGGCATTGAGAACTGCTCTCAATTCCAGAATGTTTATTGGCAGGAGACTTTCCTCCTGACTCCATTGTCCCTGAGCCTTCAGAGAATTCCAGACAGCGCCCCAACCTAGAAGGCTGGCGTCTGTTGTTACAATTGTCCAGTCCGGCCTGCTGAACGGCATCCCCCTGGACAGATGTGGCCGAGAAAGCCACCATAGAAGAGAGTTTCTGGTCTCTTGATCCAGATTCAGAGTGGGGGACAAATCTGAGTAATCCCCATTCCACTGACTCAGCATGCACAATTGCAGCGGTCTGAGATGTAGGCGTGCAAAGGGAACTATGTCCATTGCTGCTACCATTAAGCCGATCACCTCCATGCATTGAGCTACTGACGGGAGTTGAATGGAATGAAGGACACGGCATGCATTTAGAAGCTTTGTTAATCTGTCTTCTGTCAGATAAATCTTCATTTCTACAGAATCTATAAGAGTCCCCAAGAATGGAACTCTTGTGAGAGGAAAGAGAGAACTCTTCTTTTCGTTCACTTTCCATCCATGCGACCTTAGAAATGCCAGAACTAACTCTGTATGAGACTTGGCAGTTTGAAAGCTTGAAGCTTGTATCAGAATGTCGTCTAGGTACGGAGCTACCGAAATTCCACGCGGTCTTAGTACCGCCAGAAGGGCACCCAGAACCTTTGTAAAGATTCTTGGAGCCGTAGCCAATCCGAATGGAAGGGCTACAAACTGGTAATGCCTGTTTAAGAAGGCAAACCTTAGATACCGGTAATGATCTTTGTGAATCGGTATGTGAAGGTAAGCATCCTTTAAATCCACTGTGGTCATGTACTGACCCTCTTGGATCATGGGTAAGATTGTCCGAATAGTTTCCATTTTGAACGATGGAACTCTTAGGAATTTGTTTAGGATCTTTAAATCCAAGATTGGCCTGAAAGTTCCCTCTTTTTTGGGAACCACAAACAGGTTTGAGTAAAACCCTTGTCCTAGTTCCGACCGCGGAACCGGATGGATCACTCCCATTAATAATAGATCTTGTACACAGCGTAGAAACGCGTCCTTCTTTATTTGGTTTGTTGACAACCTTGACAGATGAAATCTCCCTCTTGGGGGAGAGAATTTGAAGTCTAGAAGGTATCCCTGAGATATGATCTCTAGCGCCCAGGGATCCTGGACATCTCTTGCCCAAGCCTGGGCGAAGAGAGAAAGTCTGCCCCCCACTAGATCCGGTCCCGGATCGGGGGCCCTCGGTTCATGCTGTCTTTGGGGCAGCAGCAGGTTTACTGGCCTGCTTGCCCTTGTTCCAGGACTGGTTAGGCTTCCAGCCTTGTCTGTAACGAGCAACAGCTCCTCCCTGTTTTGGTGCAGTGGAAGTTGGCGCTGCTCCTGCTTTGAAATTCCGAAAGGGACGAAAATTAGACTGTCTAGCCTTAGCTTTGGCTTTGTCTTGAGGTAGAGCGTGGCCCTTACCTCCTGTAATGTCAGCAATAATTTCTTTCAAACCGGGCCCAAATAAAGTTTGCCCCTTGAAGGGTATATTAAGTAATTTGGACTTAGAAGTTACATCAGCCGACCAGGATTTTAGCCACAGCGCCCTACGTGCCTGAATGGCGAATCCTGAATTCTTAGCCGTAAGTTTGGTTAAATGTACTACGGCCTCCGAAATAAATGAATTAGCTAGTTTAAGGACTCTAAGCCTGTCCGTAATGTCGTCCAGCGTAGCTGAACTAAGGTTCTCTTCCAGAGACTCAATCCAAAATGCTGCCGCAGCCGTGATCGGCGCGATGCATGCAAGGGGTTGTAATATAAAACCTTGTTGAACAAACATTTTCTTAAGGTAACCCTCTAATTTTTTATCCATAGGATCTGAAAAAGCACAGCTATCCTCCACCGGGATAGTGGTACGCTTAGCTAAAGTAGAAACTGCTCCCTCCACCTTAGGGACCGTTTGCCATAAGTCCCGTGTGGTGGCGTCTATTGGAAACATCTTTCTAAATATTGGAGGGGGTGAGAACGGCACACCGGGTCTATCCCACTCCTTAGTAACAATTTCAGTTAATCTCTTAGGTATAGGAAAAACGTCAGTACTCGCCGGTACCGCAAAGTATTTATCCAACCTACACATTTTCTCTGGTATTGCAACAGTGTTACAATCGTTGAGAGCTGCTAAGACCTCCCCTAGTAAAACACGGAGGTTTTCCAATTTAAATTTAAAATTTGAAATATCTGAATCCAATCTGTTTGGATCAGAACCGTCACCTACAGAATGAAGCTCTCCGTCCTCATGCTCTGCAAGCTGTGACGCAGTATCAGACATGGCCCTAGAATTATCAGCGCACTCTGTTCTCACCCCAGAGTGATCACGCTTGCCTCTTAGTTCTGGTAATTTAGCCAAAACTTCAGTCATAACAGTAGCCATATCTTGTAATGTTATCTGTAATGGCTGCCCAGATGTACTAGGCGCCATAATATCACGCACCTCCCGGGCGGGAGATGCAGGTACTGACACGTGAGGCGAGTTAGTCGGCATAACTCTCCCCTCGCTGTTTGGTGAAATTTGTTCAATTTGTACAGATTGGCTTTTATTTAAAGTAGCATCAATACAGTTAGTACATAAATTTCTATTGGGCTCCACCTTGGCATTGGAACAAATGACACAGGTATCTTCCTCTGAATCAGACATGTTTAACACACTAGCAATAAACATGCAACTCGGTTGCAATTTTATTTAATAAAAACGTACTGTGCCTCACGAAGCACTAAACGATTAAATGACAGTTGAAATAATGAACTGAAAAACAGTTATAGCATCACTCTTAACAAACAACACACTTTTTAGCAAAGGTTTGTTCCCATTAGTAAAATAACACTAATTAAATTTTAAACATAAAAATTACAGAGCAACGTCTTAAATCACAGTCACTATATAAGTCTCACAGCTCTGCTGAGAGAATCTACCTCCCTTCAAAGAAGTTTGAAGACCCCTGAGTTCTGTTAGAGATGAACCGGATCATGCAGAAAAACTGACTGGGAATTTTTGATGCGTAGCAAAGAGCGCCAAAAACGGCCCCTCCCTCTCACACACAGCAGTGAGAGAGAAACGAAACTGTCATAATTAACACAAGCAAACTGCCAAGTGGAAAAATAATGCCCAAATATTTATTCACTCAGTACCTCATTAATGCAAACGATTCTACATTCCAGCAAAAACGTTTAACATGAAAAATACCTATTAAAAGGTTTAATGTACTTTTACAGAGTAATTCCGGTGTAATACCATCTCCAGAATACTAAAGTGTAAAGCATACATACATGTTCATTATAACGGTATGGCAGGATTTTTTCATCAATTCCATTCAGAAAATAAAAACTGCTACATACCTCAATGCAGATTCAACTGCCCGCTGTCCCCTGATCTGAAGTTTTTACCTCCCTCAGACGGCCGAGAAACAGCAATATGATCTTAACTACTCCGGTTAAAATCATAAGAAAAACTCTGGTAGATTCTTCTTCAAACTCTGCCAGAGAGGTAATAACACGCTCCGGTGCTATTGTAAAATAACAAACTTTTGATTGAAGTTCTAAAAACTAAGTATAATCACCATAGTCCTCTCACACCTCCTATCTAGTCTTTGGGTGCAAGAGAATGACTGGAGGTGACGTAGAGGGGAGGAGCTATATAGCAACTCTGCTGGGTGAATCCTCTTGCACTTCCTGTAGGGGAGCAGATAATATCCCAGAAGTAATGATGACCCGTGGACTGATCACACATAACAGAAGAAATTACCTTTAGGTTACTTGTATAAGCTGTATTATGACATGTAACTTTTGTCTAAATGACATAATATGTTGTTATCTACACTTGGACCCATCCACTCTCACATTTTATAGATGCAAATATACAAATATTCCAAAATACAAACTATTACGAAATCCAAACATTTTCCAGTCCCAATTAGTTTGGATAAAGGGTTTTGTACCTGTATTATACAATTGTATTACAGATGTGTAGTATTTTTTTTTTGTGTAGCACAAGCCACATAGACCTTAAAATATTCAATATCAAGTAACTACTATCAAAATATGTCCGAATTACAAGTTAATATTTTTTCTAATAATAATTTACTTATTATATAACATTTTCCCCTAAAACATACTCACCACATACTTAACTTTAATGAAAAATAAACCAGGTCAGTAGTTCTTGTTGATTCTGGACTTGGTTTAGTGTTTTTAATGTGCACGTGTACTTGACAGGTCCAGCCTGAGAACCAGACTCACTTCCTGTCTTTGGCTGCATTGCCATTCTGTAACCAGGCAGGAAAAAAAAAAGGAAGTCTTACATCATTTCTTTCTAATGTGCCAGCAGCAACATTCCTTTTGATCATCATGCATCTTAAAGGAGCATGGGAAATGGAGTATTAAAGGGCCACTAAACCCAAAATCTTTCTTTCATGATTCAGATAGAACATACAAATTTAAACATTACAATTTACTTCTATTATTTATTTTGCTTCATTTTTTAGATATCCTTATTTGAAGAAAAAGCAATGGACATGTGTGAGCCAATCACATGAGGCTTCTATGTGCAGCAACCAATCAGCAGCTACTGAGCATATCTAGATATGCTTTTCAGCAAAGAATATCAAGAAAATAAAACAAATTAGATAATAGAAGTAAATTAGAAAAATGTTTAAAAAATGCATTCTCTTTCTAAATCATGAAACAAAAAAGGTGGGTATCATGGCCCTTTAATATTATTATGCCAAAAGAAAAACACAGTAGTATTAAAAAAAAAATTCCCTTTAAATTGTAGCTTTACCCCAAAGAGTTTGCTCCAAAACTTACTAGTTGCCCTTGAGGCTTATTTTACCCTTTCAGTGAAGCCCATAAGAACCTAAGAAATACAGCCCTGTACCTTCTTTATGCAGCCACTAACTTCAGTTTGTCTCTGAGCAGCCAAAGGAAAATAAAACCAGCCTGTATAATGAGGCAGATTTACAAGCAATAAAGAGTCTGAATGTGTACATTAAAATAAAAGCATGGAAAAAATATGTTTTAAATATGGTAAGACTCTGATTTTGTTTTACAGTGGAAATGATGCCTGAAATATGTGCTCACTCCTGTGGAGTTATTTACGAGTCAGCACTGATTGGCTAAAATGCAAGTCTGTCAAAAGAACTGAAATAAGGGGGCAGTCTGCAGAGGCTTAGATACAAGGTAATCTCAGAGGTAAAAAGTATATTAATATAACCATGTTGGTTATGCAAAACTGGGGAATGGGTAATAAAAGGATTATCTAACTTTTTATACAATAAAAATTCTGGGGTAGACTGTCCCTTTAACAATAAAAAAAAATCAAGTAGACTGTCCCTTTAAATACAAAGACTGCATAGTCTAACAAACATTACCCTCTGTGCAGCTTTCTATAAAACTGGGACAAATATATTGCATTGGACTCGGAGCTTTTAGGCTGACTAATGAAATGCTCACACAAGACATCAATTTATTAAAAAGGTGTAATCGTATCTCATGTCAGAAGCTACATTTTCCAAGAAACTAATTGATCAGTCAGAGGAGATATTTTGGATTTTCAGATGAGTCAGCTCCATAAGACACTATCACACTTTTTAATAAAGGCTCATACAAGTAAATATAAACAGAACTTTTTTTATTTTTATTTAAATTCAGCATCCACTCTCTAACCTCCTTGTTTAGCAGCTGTTAAATAGACATTTAACTGCTGAGTACATCTACAGTACCACAACATTGTTTTTCTTCCTGTGCATGCAACTGTCTACAAAGTAATTCCCTTATTTTAACTCCTTATAATATGAGATCTGCTATCCATGCAAGCTCAGTCCATTTTATTGTGTTGTTGTTTTAAAGCAGAAAACAGCTATTTCATGTACCAAAAAAAATAAAAAATGGAAGGAGCATTACAAAGGTTATTTTAACTTTTTACAAGTTCTGGTTAGCAAGTACTGCATTGTCACACTGGGCACCGCCATCTTTGAGTTTATGTTTTTTTACACCCTGTGACAGAAGCAGTGCACACTCACAGATCATTTTGTTGTCTTCTTAGCAACTTAAAGGGACATTATACACTCATTTTTTCTTTGCATAAATGTTTTGTAGATGATCTATTTATAAAGCCCATAAAGTTTTTTTTTTTTTAAATGTATAATTTTGCTTATTTTTAAAGAACATTGCTCTGATTTTCAGACTCCTAACCAAGCCCCAAAGTTTTATTTGAATACCGTCAGCTACCTTCTCCAGCTTGCTCCTGTTTGTGTAAAGGGTCTTTTCATATGCAAAAGAAGGGGGAGGGGGGAGTGTCTTATTTCCCACTGGCAGTGGGCTTTCCAACTACCTTTTCAACAGAGCCAAACTGACAGCTTCTAAGTTTGTTTTTAAACAGTTTTATACTGGATTTTTATATCAGTATCTGTGCATCTTATTCTTTATAGTAGTGTCTATTACATGCAGTTATATGAAAATGAGTGTATACTGTCCCTTTAACTCTGATTAAACAGATGGCCATCTTAGGTACTGGCAGCTGTCTGCCAGTACCTAGTTTTTAAAAAAAATATATATTTATTTATTTCTGTAGTGTAGTGGTGCCCCCTACCTTCCCCTCCACGCGCTACAAGATGGTGGCACCAAATATAAAGATACAGAGCTTTACCTACTAGTTTATGTAATGGGTTAAAATAAGACAGCTGCAGACACAAGAGGAAAAACAATAGAATGGTAAGTTGTAACCATGCAGTGTAATGTTCCTTTAAGAGTTTGAAATGGATGCTACTATTGAAGTCAGAGGTACTGTAAGTAGAAAGGATACACTTTTGGTGAAAACGATTCTTTATTCACTTATTAACCCCTTAATGACCACAACATATCCTATTAATAATGCAATCCCAACAGAAAGACCAGCAATGTACAGGGTACAGCACCGGCCCTTAAGGGGTTCATGTATATGAGACAAATTGTAAAATAGTCTTGTTAAGTTTGGCTATTTTTGTATGTAATCACATCTCCTCTTTGCTGGTGCCAAAAAGGTACCAAATCAAAAAATAAAAATAATGAGATGAAAATTCAGAAGATAATACAAAAAAAAGCTGTTAATAAAAAAATATAAAAAACTGTTGTTGATACAGAGGTGATGCACCATGGATAAGTGTAACAATTGATTTGTTGTTTGATGCACTGAAGTTAGTTATTATTTATATCTGAATTAAACATATTACCAACCAACCACTCAATAATTTATAAAATGAGAGTTGGCTAGGTGCCCAAGGATCTTATGTTCCATCAGTAGGTGCCAGTAAATTATAAAGAAGATAATTAGCCCGTACATCACTACATTTCCCGTAGGCACTGAGTATAGTTGCCAACTGTCCTCCATAAAAATACTGCAGGACCAGCAATTGACCTTATGGATGGTAGGTAATATAAAAATGGTTGCATCAAATCAGACTGCATTACCATGAAACCCATGTCAGCTATATGCTCATATCCAACATCAGACTCTACTTTGAAAATGATATATAGCACACACATGACATCCAACACATATAAACATTTATACTGGATATCCAGCAATCCTAACACTAGGCTGCAAGACTCTAACCAATTGCAGGATTATATTCCAGCCTTTCTGGGGCAGTGGAGGAAAAAAAAAAAATCAAACAATTGTCAGAGGTTAATGACAGGAAAAGCAGGCTGAAAGTATACAACGTGATACAACATTTGCTTTAATAGGAAATCACATTTTTTGCTTAAAGGGACACTGTACCCAAAAAATGTCTTTCCTGATTCTGATTGAGCATGAAATTTTAAGCAACTTTCTAATTTACTCCTAATATCACATTTTCTTCATTCTCTTGGTATCTTTATTTGAAATGCAAGAATGTAAGTTTAGATGCTGGCCCATTTTTGGTGAACAACCTAGGTTGTCCTTGCTGATTGGTGGATAAATTCATCCACCAATAAAAAAGTGCTGTCCAGAGTACTGAAACCAAAAAAAGCTTAGATGCCTTCTTTTTCAAATAATGATAGCAAGAGAATGAAGAAAATTTGATAATAGGAGTAAATTAGAAAGTTGCTTAAAATTCCATGCTCAATCTGAATCACGAAAGAAAATTTTTGGGTACAGTGTCCCTTTAATGTCCCCTAATCAGTTAGAAAGGAATATTATCCATATCATATTAATTTGATGTATTTACTAGGCTATTTGTTGGTTACAGACAAAACTTTATAGTTATTAGTAAGAGTCCTGTAATCATATTATACTTTAAAATAACATGAATTACTTTCAAATTGTAATATAAAATGTTTAGTTAAGACAACTTTTAGAATAATATTATTTATTCGCCAAGTATAAAATATATATATAATTAATTCTTCGTGGTGCAAAAATAGTGGTAATAATATTATGTGTCACGTTATCCAACAAACAATACAAAACAGTAGAAACACGATCGTCTAATCGGTCAATTACAAAAGTAACAAAAAAATCCACACTAATAAGTCATACAGCCTTTGTGATTTTTTTTTTTTTAATCCACCTGAATAATCATATGAAACGTGCATAAAAAAAATACAGTTATATAAGCAAATTACGTGGCTTTGTGAAAAAGAAAAAAATATATACGTTAGTGAATCAAGTAATAAAATATTCCAACAGTGAGATAAGAGAATTATTCCTGTCTGCTGCCTTTATAGCCTGCGGAAAAAAAGCTTTTAAAAAAAATGATTAGTCAAAGTTCTTAAAACTCTCAACCTTGCTCTTTGGCGCTGGTTTTTAAACCTTTCTTCAGGCCTCCCTAACAGGTCAGATTTTCAGGATTATCTTGGGTGAAAGCAGGTTAATAATCATGTTTACTATTATTTCACCTGTGCTCCAGTTCAAATATGATGAAAATCTGGCCTGTTAGGGAGTTCTGAAGACAGGTTTTAGGGATGGGCAAAAGTATAATTTGTTTGGTAGAACGAATAGTCCTGTGGAGAACTATTTAAGACAATTGAATGTTGATAAGAATAATAAAATTTGCTAATCAAATGTTATTTCCGATTTTCAAATGTTACTTTATTTTTTGAATGTTGATAATTAGATTGAATATCCACATTCGAAATTTCGAATGAGACATTTGAATCAACAAATACTATTCAGAAGTTCAATAGTTCATGTGGTAGGTAATTTAGTAAACTGATACATGATATAAAAATATCAATTTGATTGTTTCTATTTCGAATATAGCATAATTTGAATTTTGGAAATACTATTACAAATATATTGATTCAAATGTTTCTAATTTGAATTCAATTATTAGATAATTATTAGATATAATATTACATTTAAATAAAGCATTAGAAATACTATTACGTTAAATGAATGTAAGCATGTTGCACAAACATTCGAAATTCCAAAACGAACAAACAAATGTTTTAAAATTAGTTTCATTTTTTTTAATTTTGCAAAACATTCGCCCAGTGGTCTATGGCAAGAAGAAAAATTATTTAAACAACAATACCCAGGTTGAGAGTAATCCCAAACAATTTTTCCAACTCTCTTATTCATCTTTGAAGAATAAATGTCCCTGACAGGAGTGAGTTGGCACCCCATACTCTTTTTTTTTTTTTTTTAATACACCACCCAATTTAACTCTGAAAATTGATTTTACAACTCTTAACTGGACAGTCTAAACCACAATTTTTATTGTTTTATAAGATAGATAATCACTTTATTACCCATTCCCCATTTATGCATATCCAACACGGTTATATTAATACACTTTTTACCTCTGTGACTACCTAGTATCTAAGCATCTTCTGACAGCTCTCTGATCACATGACTTTTTATTTATTTATATATTTACTTGCATTTTAGCCAATGAGTGCAGTGTTGTGCTGACTCTTAAATAACTAAACGGGCGTGAGCACAATGTTAACTATATGGCACACATGAACTAGCAGTCTTCTGTTTTGAAAAGCAACTAAAAAAACATGTGATAAGAGGCTGTCTGGAGTGGCTTAGAAACAGACAGAAATTTAGAGGTTTAAATGTTATAAAGTATATTAATATAACCATGTTGGGTTGTACAAAGCTGGGCAATACGTTTTCTATCTTTTTAAACAATAACTATTGTAGTGTTAACTGCCCCTTTAAGACTGGAAATGAACAGTAGGACAACAAGCCTAACCTTGCAACACACCTGGCCCTTATTAGCCTCAGCACAGGTTATCAGATAACCAATTTCAAAACAATTCAGTGAATGCTAATATAATGTGACTAGCCTTATCTACTACTACACTAGCAAGTCTGGATTGGCTACCTCAAGGTGTTAATTGTCTGAAATTTGACAATGAAAGTAAATTGGAAAGTTGTTTTTTTTTATGCACTGCCGGAATCATGAAAGTTTAATTTTGACTAATGTTCCTTTAAGCAAAAAATAAATAGATTTATTAATAATAATTCCAAGTTCATTATTTTGTATGTGAAAAAGAATCTTAAATTTTAAAGTTATTTTGCTAGATTTGCTGCCCTTAGTGAAGGCTGCAGAGATTTTCGTAAAAGTGGAATTTCACCAAAATGCAGGTATAAAATATTTCCTCTATCTTTTTGTTTATCCCATCACCAGCTGTACACAGAATATCTTAGGGGTGAGCTCATTCACGCCCTCCCCTTCTTCTGTCATGATAACTGGTGTAAGGCAGAGAACATTTCCAAAGCATTTAAAAAGGCATCCACCCTCCTCCATGCAAACATTTCTAAACTTCCTATCTCTCATAAGTAAAACAGACTGGAAATTATTACAATATATACATGTTCTAAATAATTATTCAAGAATACAGAAGGGAAATACATTATTAACCCCTTAAGGACTGGGCATTTCAGACAAAAACTTCCCCAAAAGACCAGAGCATTTTTAGCATTTTTGCCATCACTACATTTAAACAGAAATAGAGGCTTTTTTATATTTACCTATCAAAACTATATGTTTTTTTTAGTAGACAACCCAAAGTATTGATCTAGGCACATTTTGGTATATTTCATGCCACCATTTCGTGCGGCAAATGCGATCAAATGAAAAAAAAAACTTTAAACTTTTCACAATTTTAGGTTTCTCACAAATTATTTACAAACAACTTTTGCAATCAAGGCACAAATGGTTGTAAATGCTTCTCTGGGACCCCCTTTGTTCAGAAATAGCAGACATATATGGCTTTGGCATTGCTTTTTTGGTAATTAGGCCACTAAATGATGCTGCGCACCACACTTGTATTATGCCCAGCAGTGAAGGGGTTAATTTTAGCTTTAGTGTAGAGATCAGCTTCCCACCTGACACCTCCCACCCCCTGATCCCTCCCTGACCCCCCTCAAACAGTTATCTTCCCTCCCCCACCTCACAATTGTTACCGCCATCTTAAGTACTGGCAGAAAGTCTGCCAGTATGAAAATAAAAAACTTTTTTTTTTTTTAAATATATTTGCTGTAGTGTAGTTCCCCCTCTGATCCCCCCCCCCCAAAAAAAAAACTCTTTAACCCTCCCCCCTCTACCTATTTGAGGCTGTCTGTTTTCTGTAGTGCAGCTGCCCCCCCCTCAATACCCTACCACCCTCCCCCTCCCTGATCGCTTTCCGTTAACGGATCCCACATGGGATCCCCCTCATTGCCCCTACTCCCTCCTTCCCCCTCAATGACGCTTTTTTATTTATTCAAAATGTAGCGTGGCCGAGCGGTCCCGCCCTCCTCCCGCCTCCTCCAGCAATGGGCCGCCCACCCGCCTCCTCCTTAACCTTCCCACCCGCCAACGATCTGCACCACCGCTGTCCGATGCAGAGACGGCCACAGAGTGGTCCTCTCTGCATTGGTAACTCTGCAAATCTATTTCACTTGTGAGGCATGCAGAAATAGTGCAATCTCGCTATTTTGAGCGAGTACAGCAGGATACGACGCTGGTCGTTAAGGGGTTAAAGGTACCCTGGGTATTTTTTTCTGTTTGTAAAAACAAAACTGCACAATACTGCAGCCAAGTTTTAAGTATTAAATGACCATTACATACAGTAGAACTGCATCAACAGCAAGGGCTTTATAAAAAAACATCTAAATTATTAAATGATCAGATTTCTTTCTGACAAAGTCCAAAATGTCATTCAACTTTCACAGTCCCCTGTTATGTGACAGCCATCAGCCAATCACAGACTCATATACGTAAAGGGAGACGTTAACTAGCTCTTATTTGTTTTTTTAATTTGCTCGAGAATGGCAAATGATATGCCAAAACACGTTGAACTTTTAATTTGTATGAGCTTTAATCTCGTTTATTAACCCCTTAATGACAACTGACGTACCAGGTACGTCATGCATTAACAAGCAGTTAATGACAATAGACGTACCTGGTACGTCAGTTGTCTAACAGAGTGCTGGAAGTGATCACAACCACTTCCAGCAGCTCTGAGGGTATTGCAGTGATGCCTCGATATGGAGGCATCCTGCAATACCCCTTTACAAGCTTCCGATGCAGAGAGAGCCACTCTGTGGCCCTCTCTGCACTGGTAGCGATGGTGCCGATGGTGCCGTTTGACCGGGTGGGAGGAGGGAGCGTGTGCGCGCGTGCACGATGCGCGCGCGTGCACGCGTGTGCACGTGTACGCGCGTGCACGTGCACGCATTAGCCACACTGACACCAATGAAGTTAGGAAGGGGGAAAAAAAAGTTAAAATTTTTTTATTTACATATAAAAGGATCTGGGAGGGGGAGGGGTGGGGGTATTGTGGGGGGGCTGCTACACTACAGAAATAATTAAAAATAAAAATAAAAGTTAAAATAAAATTAAAATACTTTGGTTTGTGGGGCCAAACTGGGTACTGGCAGACAGCTGCCAGTACCCAAGATGGCG
The DNA here is from genome assembly GCF_027579735.1 of Bombina bombina. Lineage (NCBI taxonomy): Eukaryota > Metazoa > Chordata > Amphibia > Anura > Bombinatoridae > Bombina > Bombina bombina. The sequence goes on along the minus strand of NC_069501.1, from coordinate 541,442,077 downwards.
GTAATTAGGTAGGGGAGAGGGTTAGAGAGCTGGAGGGGGGGGTCAGGGAGGTTGGTGCTAAGGAAGGGGTTCATCACAACTAAAATATTTTATTATTTTTATTTAAAAAAAAAAAAAAACTCTTTTATTTAGTACTGGCAGACTTTCTGCCAGTACGTAAGATGGCGGGAACAATTGTGGGGTGGGGGAGGGAAGAGAGCTGTTTGGGAGGGATCAGGGGGTGGGATGTGTCAGGTGGGAGGCTGATCTCTAAAATTAACCCTGCAAGCTCCTTACAAGCTACCTAATTTAACCCCTTCACTGCTGGGCATAATTCACGTGTGGTGCGCAGCAGCATTTAGCGGCCTTCTAATTACCAAAAAGCAACGCCAAAGCCATATAAGTCTGCTATTTCTGAACAAAGGGGATCCCAGAGAAGCTTTTACAACAATTTCTGCCATAATAACACAAGCTGTTTGTAAATAATTTCAGTGAGAAACCTAAAATTGTGAAAAATATAAAGTTTTTTTTTTATTTGCTCGCATTTGGCGGTGAAATGGTGGCATAAAATATACCAAAATGGGCCTAGATCAATACTTGGGGTTGTCTACTACACTACACTAAAGCTAAAATTAACACTACAAGCTCCCTACAAGCTCCCTAATTAACCCCTTCACTCCTGGACATAAAACACGTGTGGTGCGCAGCAGCATTTAGCGGCCTTCTAATTACCAAAACGCAACCACAAAGCCATATAAGTCTGTTATTTCTGAAAAAGGGGATCCCAGAGAAGAATTTACAACCATTTGTGCCATAATTGCAGAAGCTGTTTATAAATAATTTCAGTGGGAAACCTAAAGTTTGTGACAAAATTTGTGAAAAAGTGAACTTTTTTTTTTTTTTTATCGCATTTGGCGGTGAAATGGTGGCATGAAATATACCAAAATGGGCCTAGATCAATACTTTGGGATGTCTTCTAAAACAAAATATATACATGTCAAGGGATATTCAGGTATTACTATTGGAAATAGTAAAGTGCTACTTGTATTTATGGCCCTATAAGTTACAAAAAAAGCAAAGAACGTGCAAACATTGGGTATTTCTAAACTCAGGACAAAATTTAGAAACTATTTAGCATCAGTGTTTTTTGGTGATTGTAGATGTGTAACAGATTTTGGGGGTCAAAGTTAGAAAAAGTGTGTTTTTTTCCATTTTTTCCTCATATTTTATCATTTTTTTTTTTTAGTAAATTATAAGATATGATGAAAATAATGGTATCTTTAGAAAGTCCATTTAATGGCGAGAAAAACGGTATATAATATGTGTGGGTACAGTAAACGAGTAAGAGGAAAATTACAGCTAAACGCAAACACTGCAGAAATGTAAAAATAGCCATTGTCATTAAGGGTAAGAAAATTGAAAAATGGTCCGGTCATTAAGGGGTTAAACTGGAACTTGTATCTATATACATTGTGATGCAGGTTTTTTTGTTTTTTTTAAAAGACAACCGTTTCACGATTCCGTGTGAGTACCTTCCATTAAGTGCTTCATCTTTTTCCAAACTGTATTATGTGATTTTCCTTTTCTGAGGTTCACTGTGCTACAAGGGAGGAGAAGGACAAATCTCCGGACAAGCACTTAAAGAACCGTAAGCAACGCTAATTCTACAGATCATATATGTATGCTGTGAACTCTTGCACACGCTCAGTAGGATCTGGTGCCTCAAAGTGTGCATATAAAAATATTGTACACAATTTGAAAATCCCTTAAAACTGCAAGCTCTATCTGAATCAGTTTACATTTGACTTTAGTGCCCCTTTAATTTTTGAATTATCATTTATTTGTAAAGTAACACCAAATTCCATAGCATAGAGTACACAATGATATTGGTGAAAAAGAAATACAGATGCCAAAAACAGACTATGGGGTCAATTTATCAAAGGCTTCGCAAGCCTTTCGACCCACTACGGCTACAGGTTTTCACAAGTGAACCTGCACGCTGTATTTAACAAGCAGCGGTCATCCCCACTGGACCACCTCTAAATTGGCGAAATTCAATCTCCACGGTCTAGTCCGACTGAGGAGATTGACAGCTCCTGCCCGCGCGTGATTGGCTGTGCGCGGGCAGGAGGCGTATTGGGGGTATTGTGGGGGGGCTGCTACACTACAGAAATAATTAAAAATAAAAATAAAAGTTAAAATAAAATTAAAATACTTTGGTTTGTGGGGCCAAACTGGGTACTGGCAGACAGCTGCCAGTACCCAAGATGGCGGTAATTAGGTAGGGGAGAGGGTTAGAGAGCTGGAGGGGGGGATCAGGGAGGTTGGTGCTAAGGAAGGGGTTCATCACAACTAAAATATTTTATTATTTTTATTTAAAAAAAAAAAAAACTCTTTTATTTAGTACTGGCAGACTTTCTGCCAGTACGTAAGATGGCGGGAACAATTGTGGGGTGGGGGAGGGAAGAGAGCTGTTTGGGAGGGATCAGGGGGTGGGATGTGTCAGGTGGGAGGCTGATCTCTAAAATTAACCCTGCAAGCTCCTTACAAGCTACCTAATTTAACCCCTTCACTGCTGGGCATAATTCACGTGTGGTGCGCAGCAGCATTTAGCGGCCTTCTAATTACCAAAAAGCAACGCCAAAGCCATATAAGTCTGCTATTTCTGAACAAAGGGGATCCCAGAGAAGCTTTTACAACAATTTCTGCCATAATAACACAAGCTGTTTGTAAATAATTTCAGTGAGAAACCTAAAATTGTGAAAAATATAAAGTTTTTTTTTTATTTGCTCGCATTTGGCGGTGAAATGGTGGCATAAAATATACCAAAATGGGCCTAGATCAATACTTGGGGTTGTCTACTACACTACACTAAAGCTAAAATTAACACTACAAGCTCCCTACAAGCTCCCTAATTAACCCCTTCACTCCTGGACATAAAACACGTGTGGTGCGCAGCAGCATTTAGCGGCCTTCTAATTACCAAAACGCAACCACAAAGCCATATAAGTCTGTTATTTCTGAAAAAGGGGATCCCAGAGAAGAATTTACAACCATTTGTGCCATAATTGCAGAAGCTGTTTATAAATAATTTCAGTGGGAAACCTAAAGTTTGTGACAAAATTTGTGAAAAAGTGAACTTTTTTTTTTTTTTTTATCGCATTTGGCGGTGAAATGGTGGCATGAAATATACCAAAATGGGCCTAGATCAATACTTTGGGATGTCTTCTAAAACAAAATATATACATGTCAAGGGATATTCAGGTATTACTATTGGAAATAGTAAAGTGCTACTTGTATTTATGGCCCTATAAGTTACAAAAAAAGCAAAGAACGTGCAAACATTGGGTATTTCTAAACTCAGGACAAAATTTAGAAACTATTTAGCATCAGTGTTTTTTGGTGATTGTAGATGTGTAACAGATTTTGGGGGTCAAAGTTAGAAAAAGTGTGTTTTTTTCCATTTTTTCCTCATATTTTATCATTTTTTTTTTAGTAAATTATAAGATATGATGAAAATAATGGTATCTTTAGAAAGTCCATTTAATGGCGAGAAAAACGGTATATAATATGTGTGGGTACAGTAAACGAGTAAGAGGAAAATTACAGCTAAACGCAAACACTGCAGAAATGTAAAAATAGCCATTGTCATTAAGGGTAAGAAAATTGAAAAATGGTCCGGTCATTAAGGGGTTAAACTGGAACTTGTATCTATATACATTGTGATGCAGGTTTTTTTGTTTTTTTTAAAAGACAACCGTTTCACGATTCCGTGTGAGTACCTTCCATTAAGTGCTTCATCTTTTTCCAAACTGTATTATGTGATTTTCCTTTTCTGAGGTTCACTGTGCTACAAGGGAGGAGAAGGACAAATCTCCGGACAAGCACTTAAAGAACCGTAAGCAACGCTAATTCTACAGATCATATATGTATGCTGTGAACTCTTGCACACGCTCAGTAGGATCTGGTGCCTCAAAGTGTGCATATAAAAATATTGTACACAATTTGAAAATCCCTTAAAACTGCAAGCTCTATCTGAATCAGTTTACATTTGACTTTAGTGCCCCTTTAATTTTTGAATTATCATTTATTTGTAAAGTAACACCAAATTCCATAGCATAGAGTACACAATGATATTGGTGAAAAAGAAATACAGATGCCAAAAACAGACTATGGGGTCAATTTATCAAAGGCTTCGCAAGCCTTTCGACCCACTACGGCTACAGGTTTTCACAAGTGAACCTGCACGCTGTATTTAACAAGCAGCGGTCATCCCCACTGGACCACCTCTAAATTGGCGAAATTCAATCTCCACGGTCTAGTCCGACTGAGGAGATTGACAGCTCCTGCCCGCGCGTGATTGGCTGTGCGCGGGCAGGAGGCGGGATTGCACGCGAGCGCAAAATAGCGCTTATGTGCAGAGCTGAATTCCGCCAGGGGAATTCAGCCCGCCAGAGGCGAGCTGCGGTGGACATGTGCGCCCCTGTCCGCCTCAGCTTAATAAATTGCCCTCAAAGTATAACAAATACAAGAGGAGAACGGTCCTGCTCTACAGGATGAAACAAAACAAGTGGATATAATTTAAAACCACATTGCAAAGTCTCTACAAAAATATGAAGAGAATATTTTTTTAGTAGTTTTCCTAAAAAAAAAAAAAGTAAAATAAATAAAAAGACTTTTTCCATTGCCAATCTATAAGAAAAAATAAATTTGATTTACAATAAAATGTATTAAGACATTTTTACCAAAACTGCAGATGAAGGGGTTAATGCACACGTTCTAATAAGAAATATTTGTTCATAAATTATAAAATGTGAAACTTCATAGTATAATGTTACGGTTTAGTATTGCTGAAATAATAGAATATGGTATATAAATAGGTTAATAAGCTGGGCATGTATAGGTAAATTACATTTGTTTATTTGTTTCAAATTTTAATGTTTGTACAACATTCTAACCCCTTCACTACCGGCACTTCCAGACAAAAACTTGCCCAAAATACCAGAGCATTTTTAGCATTTTTGCTATCACTCCATTCAAACAGAAATAGAGCCTTGTTTGTTTGTTTTTTTTATTATTTAACTATCAAATCTCTATATATCTTTCTAAGTAAAGAACGCAAAGTATTGATCTAGGCCCATTTTGGTATATTTCATGCCACCATTTCACCGCCAAATGCCATCAAATAAAAAAAATTGTTACTTTTTTCACAAACTTTGGGTTTGGAAAATTATTTACATACTGCTTGTGCAATCATGGCACCAATGTTAATAAAAGTTTCTCTGGGATGCCCTTTGTTCAGAAATAGACATATATGGCTTTGCCATTGCTTTTTGGTAATTAGAAGGCCGCTAAATGCAGCTGCGCACCACAATTCTATTATTCCCGGCAGTGTTAATTAGGTAGTTTAAAAGGTTAATGTTCGCTTTAGCGTAGAGATTAGCCTCCTACCTTACACTCCCCACCCACTGACCCCAACCTGATCCCTCCCAAACAGCTCTCTTACCTCCCCTGGTCACCCCAAACTTAAGTACTGGCAGACATTCTGCCAATAAACAAAATACTTTCTTTTTTTTCTGCAGTGTAGGATTGCCCTAACCCTCAAACATCCCTGATCCCCCCCCTAACACAGCTATCTAAACCTCCCTTGCCCTAACTATTGCTGCCATCTTAGGTACTGGCATATATATTTATTTTATTTTAATTTTGTTGGGGTTTTCTGTAGTGTAGTGGTCCCACAACCTCCTCCCCCTCCTGTGATCACCATCAAGACCCCCCCTCCCTAGTGTAGCTGCTCCCTGTCCTTTTAAAAAAAAAAAAAACTTCCGTAGGTAGCAGCCCTCCCACTTCCTCCCTCCCGCCTCCCCTGCTGGACAACCCACACCTCTATATGGCTCCAGCAGATGATCGTTACAGACGGTGACACAAACACTGTGTCACCGTCTCTAACGATCAGGCATCTGCCCTCATATGGAGGCAGAGCACCGATAAAGCTCCAGCTCCATATGCGGGAGATCCTTGAAGCTTCAGGAGCTCCAGATCTTGGCTGTAACTTAACAGCCAAGATTGTTTGAGCATCCTGAAGAGACGACGTAAATATACGTGGTGCGGTACGATAGCCAAAAGTACTGCACGACATATATATATATATATACACACACATCGTATTGGGTTAAGGGGTTAATGTAATAGTATTTCTAATGCTATCTTTAAATGTAATATTCTATTCAAATTTTTTTGTAATTGGAATGTTGCATAATTCAAATCGAATTATGCAATATTCGAAAAAAGAAAAATTTGAATCAATATATTTGTAATAGTATTTCTAATGCTCTCTTTAAAATGTAATATTTAAATTATTAAACATTTGATATAGAAAAATTCAAATTGATTTATTAGTATCGATTATGTATCAATTTACTAAATTCCCTACCACATGAGCTATTAAACTTCTGAATAGTATTTTTTTCAATCGAATCTTACATTCAAAATCTTGAATGTTGATATTCAATCTAATTGTCAACATTCAAAAACGAAAGTAACATTCGAAAAACAAGAATTAAGATTTGATTACCAAATTTTTATTGATTTTCAACATTTATTGCCCAAAACAAATGTCCACAGAACTATTCTAACAAACCAATTACACTGTCAGCACTAGTAGAAGCTGCTATAAAAAGGAACATAAATCACCTTGCAATGATAATAATTTTGTACTATTGCAATATGAAAGTGAACATTAAATGGATATAAGTGTAAAAAGAAAACGCTCTAATAAGTTAGAACATTTTATTATTGCAGTATTGCTAGCATACAACTATGCGCTTAACACCAGAGCAACATACTACGGGGAGCTAGCTAAAACACATTGGGTGAAACAATAGCAAGAGGTATATATGAATGTAACCACCAGATAGTTCCCAGCAGTGCATTGTTGCTTCTGAGCTTACCTAGGTATGTTTTTCAAAAAAGAATAATAAGAGAATAAAGTAAAATGTGATAACCAAAGCTGATGTCTCTTAAAATTGCATGTGCTTTCTGAACCATGAAAGTTTAAGTTTGTCTAACTAGTATGAAACTATCTGTATACATTGACATCTTGTTTGGTGAAATTGTTTTTCAATGGTCAGATGCTCCCCGCCACTTTGCATATTTAAAGGAGCCAAACTACACATCTTACTGGATTAGACACAGTTGCTGCTATTAATTTGTTAGCTGCAGTTTTGTAGCATCTTATAACTTCTACTGAGTGCTGAAGCTATATATAGTTGAATAATGGGAAAAAGGAGCAAAATAGTTTTTCTACGCAGAATTAAAGATTTTATATCACAAACTCAAAGTGTGTCTCGTCCCTTTAATACAAAGTTTAGAAGAAAAAACCCCAACATACTGTCTAACCACTTAATGCCCCTTAGGACATTCCATGTCGTCCTAAAAGCTCTGGGCTTAAACACCTTTAGGACGGCATGGAACGTCATTACTTTTGTGGCATCCTATTCTATTCTGAAAACAAATGCTAGGCACATCCCCTAGTCAGATCAGCTACAAACACAGGCAGCTCCCCAGGAGCCAATCAGCGCAATTTCTGAAGCACATGATCACAGTGACAATCATGTGCTTCATTTTCTTTTCTTTTTAGTTTTTTTTTTTTTGTTTGTTTATGATTGGAACTTGCACGGATGAGTTAATTTATTTATTTACAATGCTGGGATCAGCACTACATGCATTATTATTATAGCTAACACAGGAATCAACTGGCAAGTATGTTCGGATAAAGCATTGCAATATTACTTGTAATTATGTGCTTGGGCTTCTATGATCTTTATGACCCTTTAACATCCTGGATATCTTGTACCTGTGTAAAATAGGTGTATTATTATTAATAATTGTTCTGCTTGTTTTTCACATGCCAGTGATTGGGTCTGCAATGCATGTTCTGATGTCATACTATATAGATATGCTTATCTATCTTTCATATGATAGATGAGACCATTTTTACAATGAAACCTTGCACATGTAGTAGTAAATATGACTGCTATTATTTATGTTGATAAATTAAACATACACAAAATAATGAGGGGGGGAAATAATGTACTTTAAATGTAACACTGAAGCAGAATAGGTCAAAGCTGTACATCATATATAATAACCAAACAATCTATTATTCTTAAAGGGATACTAAACCCAAATTGTAAAATGTAGCTAAATGTAGCCATCCTTGCCCTAACTATTGCTGCCATCTTAGGTACTGGCATATATATTTATTTTAATTTTGTTGGGGTTTTCTGTAGTGTAGTGGTCCCACAACCTCGCGATCGCCATCAAGACCCCCCCTCCCTAGTGTAGCTGCTTCCTGTCCCTTTAAAAAAATAAAAAAAACTTCCGTAGGTAGGGTCCTCCCACTTCCTCCCTCCCGCCTCCCCTGCTGGACCGCCGACACCTCTAGATGGCTCCAGCAGCAAGCGCTACCCAGGGTGCTGAAACAAAAATGGGCCGTCTCCAAAGCTTACATTTCTGCTTTTCAATTAAAGATACCAAGAGAACCAATAGAAATTGATAATATAAGTACATTAGAAAGTTTCTTAAAATTGAATGCTCTGTCTGAATCATGAAAGAAAATATTTGGGTTTAGTATCCTTTTCAAGTGATGGTAAACTCCCCCCTTTATGAAAACAGATGTTAGTGATATTTTAGATAGAGTTGAATTCATAAATTGTAAAGAAGATGCCCTATAACTTACTTTTTAATATAGCACTGAAATTCAAATACCCCGCGCTCTGGCCACCCAGTTCAATTTTTTTTTCTGTGAGCTTACAGTTTGCATTGTTCTCCAATCAGCGCTCTAGCTACAACACAAGTACCTACAGGCCAGAGCACTGATTGGAGAATAGTTCAAAACTTTAACTCACAAAAAAATCTGAGCGCAGGGGTATTTGAATTTCATATCTACATTAAAAAGTAAGTTAAAGCACATTTTCATTACAACTAATGAATTAAACTCTATCTAAAACATCACTAACTTTCCGGATATGTTTTCATAAAGAGGAGGTAGCATGTAAACATTTGGACCTGCTGAATTAATTTACCCCACTAACAGACCTCATTTCAGACCCCAATTCCTGCAGTCGTTAAGCCATTGGACCTCAAACACCTGCAGCCCCCTGTTGGTTATGTATCTATAGAGTGCTTCACATAAAGAAGCCCACATCAACTTTATACTCCCATCTCAAACCTTAGATTACTGTTAGTACTAGCATATAGCGCTGTACAAGTCTGTAGATTAGAGCCCTGTAGCCCCTAATATCTTTATGACAACTATATAACCAGATTAGGCTGCAGATCTACCTATTTAAAGGAAAGTCTAGTCAAAATTAAACTTTCATGATTCAGATAGAGCATGCAATTTTAAGCAACTTTCTAATTTACTCCTATTCTAATTTTTTTCTCCATTCTCTTGCTATCTTTATTTAAAAAAGTAGCAATGTAAACATAGGAGCCGGCCTATTTTTAGTTCAGCACCTGGGTAGACCTTTCTGATTGGTGTCTAAATGTAGCAAATCAGCAAGCTCTACCCAGGTGCTGCACCGAAAATGGGCCGGCTCCTAAGCTTACATTCAAATAAAGATACCAAGAGAACAAAGAAAATTTGATAATAGCAGTAAATTAGAAAGTTGTTTAAATTTGCATGCTCTATCTGAATCATTAAACTTTAATTTTGACTAGACTATCCCTTTAATAGTTCAATTTTCTTATTCTTGTTCATTGTATTCATTTTTTTTTTAAATTTGCCTCTGTACTTATGACTTAACCTTTCCCCTTCAGATTAGATTAGATTCGTTTTATTGTCATTGTACAAAGTAGGAAAACAGAGACAACGAAATTATATTTGAAAATCTAACCAATCCTATACACAGATAGCTCTATAATGGTAAAACTAATAGATAGCAAAAAATTCAAGTGACTTGTGCAAAAAATTTCTATACCACAAAAGTAAGTACAATGCAAGTGTAATAAAGTGCAAAAAAATCAGTTCCATACAAAAAAGTATATATATGTGTAAAAAAAATTGTAATAAAAAAAATTAGTCATCTTGCACACATATGTGTATATTCGCATTATATATATGATGTGAATCATGAGTGTTTTATATGAATCATATGTGTATTTTATATTATATGTGTTATGTGAATATAGAGTGAGGTGAAAAAGAGCCATTACCAGGATAATCAATAAATTAAATTAAGACCATTAATTTAGCACTTTCTTCATTATAATAAAAAGATCTAATCATCAGAAGGATAAAAATTAAAAAAGGCTATGAGCATAAGAGAGATTTTTAAAAGTTATTATTTAGCAGAGTAATGGCTCTTGGGAAAAAACTATTCCGTAACCTAGCAGTTTTTCCTTTTAAGCTTCTATAACGTCTCCCAGATGGTAAAAGGGCAAATAGTCTGTTGCTAACATGGAAGGGATCATGAATAATTCGATAGGCCTTTAAAAGACTACGTCTGCTTTGAAGATCTTCAATGGTAGGTAACTGAGCACCTATGATATACTGGGCGGTTTTAACTACCCGTTGCAGAGCTTTGCGATCAGAATTAGTACAGTTTCCATACCATACTGTGATACAGTTGGTGAGAATACTCTCAATAGTACAGCGATAAAAATTAATTAAAATCTGAGTAGATAAATTAACTTTTTTCAGTGTTCTTAAGAAATAGAGGCGTTGTTGTGCTTTTTTCACTAAAGTTGAGGTGTTCAAAGACCAAGTCAAATCCTCAGAGATGTGTGTGCCCAGAAACTTGAAGCTTGGTACACGTTCAACCTCAGTTCCATTTATATGAATGGGCAATTGTAAACATCGATTAGATTTCCTAAAATCAATAATAATTTCTTTAGTTTTTTTAGTGTTTAGGTCCAGGTTGTTCTCAGCACACCAAATAGCCAGTTGCCTTATTTCTTCTCTATAAGCCGATTCATCGTTGTTACTGATCTGGCCTATCACAGTGGTGTCATCAGCAAACTTGATAATACTATTGGATACATACTTAGGCAAACAGTCATGAGTAAAAAGAGAATATAGCAGTGGACTCAATACACACCCTTGTGGAACACCAGTATTAAGGGTCAGAGTAGATGAGGTGTGATTACCAATTTTTAACGATTGCGGTCTGTTTGTCAAGAAGTCCAGAATCCAGTTGCATAATAAAGTATTTATGCCAAGATCATGGAGTTTGGCAACCAGCTTAGTAGGAACAACTGTGTTAAATGCCGAACTAAAATCAATAAACAACATTCTGACATAGGTGTTATTGTGATCTAAGTGAGTGAGGGCAAAATGCAGAGCTGACGAAATAGCATCTTCTGTTGACCTATTTTGGCGATACGCATATTGGTTAGGATCCAGTGCAGGTGGTAGGCAAGTTTTAAGATAGGCCATGACCAGCCTCTCGAAACATTTCATAAAGGCTGAGGTGAGTGCAATGGGGCGAAAGTCATTAAGACAAACTGCTGTTGATTGTTTAGGCACAGGAATGATGGTGGTTTCCTTAAAGCATGTAGGAACGGTTTTTTGAGCCAGAGACAGATTAAAAATATCAGCAATTACTGTAGCCAATACTCCAGTTTTGCCATTTTGTCAGCCTTTTAATATTGCTGACAAAATGGCAACTTTAAATGCCTTTAAAAAATGTTTATTTATTCAGGCGAGACTCCATTGACCCCCTTTACATTTACTGAGTTTTTGTGTGATTATTGTTTTGTTTTTTTTGTTGGGGGGGGGGGGGTTAGCCTAACTAGCTACATAAAAGTAAAATGTTTTCTATGGGTTATAATTGCTTTTAATTTACCATGATGATAATACTTTTTTGGTTTAATAAATAGTGACCATGGCTTATCCCACAGATAGGTGGAGATCTCAAATTCCAGTGTTGGAAAAATTCCAGGAGGATGTTCCAAACCTAACACCCTTTATTAAATGGCTGTTTTCAGACAAGAGAATTATCACCAGTTCCCCACCTCTATTTTAACCCCATAACTCAAACAACACAAAATTGTGGCGCCCAATCTGTGTATTCTCATGTACATCAGTTACACAGCGTGAAAATTTGTTGAATACATTTATTGTCTCTATCACACTAAGGAGGCAGTATGCGCAGAGTGAGAGAGAAGCAAGGAAACAGCAACAAAGAAAGAGAAGAGGGAATGGTGCAGAGACAGGGAGACACATTAAAGAAAGGGAGGGGAAGAGATATAGAGTCAGGCAAAGTGAGACAGGGAGAAAGGGAAAGGAGGAGAGAGAGAGATAGAGAGATAGAGAGAGAGATAGAGAGAGAGATAGAGAGAGAGATAGAGAGAGAGATAGAGAGAGATAGAGAGAGAGATAGAGAGAGAGATAGAGAGAGAGATAGAGAGAGAGATAGAGAGAGAGATAGAGAGAGAGATAGAGAGAGAGATAGAGAGAGAGATAGAGATAGATAGAGATAGAGAGATAGAGAGATAGATAGAGATAGATAGAGATAGAGAGAGATAGATAGAGATAGATAGAGATAGAGAGAGAGAGAAAGGAGGAGAGAAAAGAGAGAAAAAGCCAGAGAGAGAGAGCCCGAGAGCGAGCGCCCAGGAGAGAGAGAGAGGGAGCCCAGGAAAGTGAAAGAGAGAGAGTGTCAAGGAAAGTGAAAGAGAGAAAGAAGAGCCCAGACTTGTTTCAGGTTTCATTTTGCTGGAGTAGGATGTGGTTGCAAAAACAAAAAGGTTCCTATTTTGTGGAACATGATCGTTTCTGTCACTCTCATACAAATAAACCAGCTGCAGCTCAATTCAGCTATCTGTTATTTCCCCAATTAGAAGACTTTCTGTGCCTGAAAAACCCATGTGTGCTAGTTTGTCAGTTTATATAACAGAGTGACATGCACAGATTAATACTGTCATATGCAGAGTGTAAATGTGAAATAATATTGAGTAAATGATATACTGTGTTGAGGCAAAACATGAGACATTAAATATCACACAATTGTGTAATTCTACAAAATATACAATCCTCCTTTAATGTCCTAGGTCTGCATTAAAATAAAAGTAAATGAAAATTTCTCTTTATATTCTTTGTTGAAAAGCATACCTAATTAGGTACAGGAGAAACAATATGTGCCCTGTTACTCTAGAGCTGACTTTAACTGTGTTTTTGCACTTTTATGTCCCTTTAATGCTTATAATCTTTTTGAAGAAATAATGCTGTACATTTCCTTAATAGATAATATTTCAAAAAATAACACAACAAATAGATATTAATATCTTCTTGTCTAAAGCTTTGGTCATGACAATGTCTTCTGTAAGGTACATATATTGCTGCCCAGACAGCCATCCATAATCATATTACATTACCAGCATGAGTTTAAGGGACAGGAAATTCAAAATTAAACTTGCAGTATTCAGATTTAAGACACTTTTAAATTGACTTCTATTTTCAAATGTGCTTCGGTATCCCTTGTTGAAAAATAATATGCACATATTCTACACTAGGGGAAACTAGCTGCTGATTGGAGCCTGCACACATTTGTCTCTTGTGATTGGCTAACTAGATGTGTTCAGCTAGCAGCCAGTAGTGCAATGCTCTTCCTTCAGCAAAGGATAACAAGGGAATTAGGCAAATTTGATAATAGAAATAAATGGGAAATTTGTTTAAAATTGTAAGTTCTATCTAAATCAATATAAGAAAATGTTGGGGTTTCCTGTCCCTTTAAATAGTATTTTCAACAACTGTGTTCCCATACCTAGTTTTTAACCATAACATAGTAACAGTATTGTCCATATTGGTGCTGATAGGCTGGGGGGATGGGAGGATTATGGGAGATACAGGATCCCAGGCAGTGAGGCGGAAAAGTGTAGACATTGCGGGAAATGAATCAGGCAGCAGAGTAAACTGAAAGGAGGCTGAGGTTTTACAGGACAAAGCAGAGCTTCCGGAGAGAGCAAAACAAGGGATGATCAGAGCGTTCTGCAACATACACTCCCATCCCTACCCTCAGAGAGCCTGTGATCTCACACCAGCCAGAGCCAGCTATTCTCATGCTCTAAGGCTACTGCGCATTAGGGCCATTGTGTATGAATGTGCAAGATTCTCTCTGTGAGCTGAATACACTAATCCATGGGACATCATTATGAATAAACCTTTTTCGATATTTAAAAGTCTTCAGTGTAAAGGTGACAATTACCAGGCAAACATTATCTACCATGCATTAGAAAAAGTAGTAATTATAAAAATATTTTATGCATGAAAATAAATAAATTAAAAAGTTGCTTAAAAAGGGACATGAAACCCCAAATTTTCTTTCATGACTTAGGTAGAACATACAGATTTAAAACAATTTTCCAGTTTACTTCTATTATCAAATTGTCTTCATTCTTTTGGTATCATTTGTTGAAGGAGCAGCAATCCACTATTGGTTTCTAACTGAACACATGGGTGAGCCAATGACACATCGGTGTATATATATGCAGCCACCAATCTGTCAGGGTTTTTCCCCTGCTGTGTTTGCCATGTGCTGCTGGCAACCATTTTACTCACCTCTCTTGCTGACACTGGTGCATACTGTGTGATGCTGCTCATTTCCTGCACTTCCTTTTATGGCCAGACTGGTGTACATCATCCGTGTGAGACAGGATGCAGTCTCAGAATTGTGATGTCATCACTTATTATTTAAAGGGCCTCTGTTCAGTATGCTTTGCCCTTGCGTTGTCTCAGACCTGTTTGTGAGAGCTCCTGTGTATTACCTGGCTGTCTGACGTCCCTCCTGGTTCCTGATCCCTGGCTTGTTCCTGACTCTGCTGTTCTCCTTGTTCCTGATTCCGGCACGTCTGACTACTCGCTTTGGCTCCTGATTCGGCTCGTCTGACTACCAGCTCTGGTTTTGATTCCTGGATTGTTATTTGACTTGTGGACTTTTTATTACTTTTTGCTATTAATAAAAGGTGTGATTATTTTTGCACTTCTCGTCTCAGTCTGATTCCTGGCACCCTGACACAATCAGCAGCTAGAACCTAGGTTCTTTGCTGCTCCTGAGCAAACCTAGACAAACCTTTCAGCAAAGGGTAACAAGAGAACAAAGCAAATTAAATAATAGAAGTAAAATGGAAAGTTGTTTAAAATGTTATGCTCTGTCTAACTCCTGAATATCTAATTATGACATCACTGTCCCTTTAAAAGGTACATGAATATGGAAAAAACGCGTTTCTCAGTATCCAAACTGTTTCATCAGGCTCAGTTTGGATACTGAGAAACGCGTTGCTGTACATCATTTGTGTTTAATAAACACTTGTTTTTAAGCAACTTGTTACTTTTTTGGCGACCAATCCCCCAAGAACCTGCTGGTTTGGAGTAGTGAAGTGGAACCCAAGGGCCACACAAACGCCGACCTACTTTGAGGGAACAGGGACTAAAAAACACCTTTATTTCCTGATCTAAGAGGCGAGTTTACCGAACAACTCTGAGGATCCAGTCTGCCCAGCCTGCACTACGTTATAGTGCTTCAACAAATGCGAGTGTATACTATCCTGCATATCTAGCAATATATACTCCACAGAATTAGGCTATATGGCGCCTTCTCTACTCTCTTTTAGAATAACTTGGAAGTGGATAGCGCTGCGGAATCTGTTGGCGCTCTACAAATAACCAATAATAATAAAGTGGCCTTATACCTCGAGGAGAGCTGCCTGCCTGTGAGACATACATACGATTTTAAGTGGACTATCCATATGTTGTTTATTTCGTATGTAATATAGTACACACATTGCACTTACACTTATGTTTATGGACTTTGATTGTTGTTCCATGTGTCTGACATTTGATTTAGACACCATATTTCAGTCTGATATAAACTGCTTGTGATAGCGCCACTATCTACACCTTAAAGGGACACTGAACCCAATTTTTTTCTTTCATGATTCAGATAGATCATGCAATTTTAAGCAACTTTCTAATTTACTCCTATTATAAAATTTTCTTCATTCTCTTGGTATCTTTATTTGGAATGCAAGAATGTAAGTATGCCTTCTTTTTCAAATAAAGATAGCAAGAGAACAAAGAAAAATTGATAATAGGAGTAAATTAGAAAGTTGCTTAAAATTGCATGCTCTATCTGAATCACAAAAGAAAAAAATTGGGTTCAGTGTCCATTTAAAAGGTGTTATTAGAATATAGAAAAAGCTGTAATGTGCATTTTATTATTGCACTATTGATTACATATTACAATGCAAGACAGAATGAGCAGCAATGCACTGCTGGGAGCTAGCTGAACACATCTAGTCAGCGAATGACACAAGGCATATATGTGCAGCCACTAATCAACAGCTAGCTTCAAGTAGTGTATTGCTGCTTCTGAGCCTACCTATGTATGCTTTTCAACAAAGGATACCAAGAGAACAAAGTACATTCACTAACAAATGTAAAACTGCCTCATGCTTTTAAATTTAAATTAAAAACACATTTTATGTACAGCGGATACCTAGGTACACTTTTTTCGCTGTAGCATGGGTAAAAGTGGTCAATCATGGTAGAGGTTGGTTTGAAGCTAGACACCAAGTGAGAGAGTGTTTGTATTCAAAATGGAAATTAGCTTTAGTGCTCCCTAAAGGACTTGGGCATATATGCTGTGCACATGCTTGTCTTATAGACAAGCCTCTGCACAGTATGCATGCACCAGTCAGAGGGCTGCTTTATCCATAAAGCAACATTCTGTACAGATAATTATAGTAGAACTACTAATCCCCTGTAAAGCTTGTACTAGAATGTCACAATTTATTTTGCCTGCTTTCCTGTAATTCACCTCTGTTGCAGTATGTAGATTATATCTTCATTCTACAGTCTACACAGTCATTGCTTCAGAGAAGGAGTTTATTTACACCTCGCCTCTGATTGCACATATGTGCATTAATTCAGACAGAGTATGCAGTTTAGTTTTAAGAAAGTTTTCCAATAGACCTCTTTTTCTAGTTATTTATTTATTTTTTAAGTATAACTTTTTTTGTGATACCACAGTTCTCATTTTCATCAGCTTTTATTTTGTATTCTTGGAAACAGAACCTCACATTGTGGTTTCGGTTTCCGATAAGACAAAAAAATCGCACAATCAAGAAAATGAGAACTAATAATGTCTCTTTTAAATAAAAGAAAGAAGAGGAAAAAAAAAGAAAAAAAAAGGATTAATCAGACCATAATCCAACACATCAATTCTTCTTCAGGCTCCTAGATATTAGATTATTCTAATTATAACTGTACACAAATGCTCTTAATCATCTCCAGAAAGTGTTACTTCCATATTTTTGGTGGCTCCTACAGTAGAAATAAAAGGTGTCAAACGCCTGACATAATCCAGTGATTCTTACTAACGCAGTTGTTGTCTTGGCGAATCTTTCAGCCCTCAGAATCTTCTACTGTGGGCCCTCATCCTCTTCAGAAGGAATCATTCAGACTTCTAAAAAACACATATTGTACCCCAAAATATCTGCCGCCCCTTTTTTCACTAACCCCTGTACACTCTGCTCTTTTATGGTTGTTGCAGCTTTTGCTGAAGCTCTAAATATTTTAAAAATATTGCGCAGTCCCTTTGAATCACAGAGAACTTGGGCTACAAGGCAACAAGTGAGAGAATCTATGAAAATAGTCCAAGGGACAACTAAACAAATACACTCACAGACAGAACGCTGTGGAATTAGCTTCAATGTGAGTCATTTCAAAACAGAAACCAAGTAGCCAAAAACTTTACTTAAAAATCACAGCTTCATAAGTCTCTCAACGTGTGCCAACAGATATAATAACAGTCTATTTCTCAAGACAGTATAACATCATATAAAGGGGCTCAACCCTCCAATTAAAAAAAAGTGCAGAGCCTATCCAGATATACATTTCAACAACGAATCAAGAGAATTCATAAAATGGTCATAGAAGTCAATTGGAAAATATTGCCTGCCGTGTCTGAACCATGAAAGTTTAACTTTAATGTTTATTAAAGTTCGTTTTTGTATGTGGATAAGACAGAGATATAGAATTTCTAAAATGTATTGACTAGCCCTCTAAATGAAAAACATTCCGGCGTGGCCCGTCATGTGAAATAGTTGGATACCCCTAAGGTATGGGAAAACTGTAATTTATAATGTAAAAAATTACAATGTAATTTTTAGCTAACAAATACCCTATGGTCTTACCAATATGGGGTGGAGTCTAGATGGATCCTGGACAAAGGGGGTGCTGCTTTTATTTGGAGCTTTTTTTTTACTGGATTTTGATTAAAGCCATACTTTATTGTATCTTCTCTTGGCATCAGTGATTATCTTACATTTAGGGATCGATTTATGAAGCTGTGGTGGACAGGGGTCCACATACGCGCTCCTGTCCGCCCCAGCTCGCCTCTGGTGGGCTGAATTCCGCTGCCAGAATTCAACATTGCACACGAGCGCTTTTTTGCGCTTGCGTGCAATCCTGCCCCTGCCCACACACAGCCAATCACACGCGAGCAGGAGCTGTCAATCTCCCCGGTCGGATGAAACCAGGGAGATTGAAAGGTTAGGGAAGCAGCGGTCTGATGACCGCTGCTTGTTAAATACGGATTGCAGGTTCTCTTGTGAAAACCTGCAGTCGTAGGCAGGCCAGGCCTGCAGAAAGGGGTTGATAAATCGACCCCTTAGTGTATGATGTTTGGTGTATGGCGTTTGCTGGTTACACCATTTATTGTTCTTTGTGTCTCTCAAAAGAAGAGAAGGAAGTGTAATTGTCCAGACTCTGGAAGATGGGTACCGCCATTAGAGAAGCCACACTGAATACACCATCAAAGAGAGAGACTGGGGCAGGCCGCAGCTGCCTAAGGGAAGCAATTCTGGTTTCATTGCTTTTGTTTCTTTTATACAATATTTGTTTGTTTGAGGTTTCCTGGGCAAAAGTTGGATGGTCTTGTGCAGGGCTTTGGCCATACAAAAGTCATCTGAAATACATTAAGGGGAAACAAATGTGAAAGTACAGTATCTCTTTAACCCAGTTACCCTCAATCCTATACACTCTGGCAAAGGCTTCCTTCTAAAGAGCCCCTACGAAATGCAAACTAATCAATTTGCAGTTAAACAAAAAATATATGTTTGTAGTTTCAGAACCACTTGTCATGGGACTGTGCGTGTTCAACTGTGGAAGATCCACTGCGAGTGGCGCTAAAATCCTTTAAAAGGACATTTTAGATAAACATTTTCCCTGTTCTATATAAAGCTAATATTCAAAAATGCATTTTAGTCCCTTGTTTTGTGAAGAATACTCAAGTATCAACTGTATTAAAACAAGCACTTTCTGTTAGAAATAAAATATTTTTAACAGATTAAACAGGTGGAAAAAAATAAAATATATATATATATATATATATATATATATAAATATATATATGTAAATGTATATATCAACAAGAAATACATTTGAAGTGTAATATAAACTGTTTAATTATGTATATTATAAAAAATTGCAGTTAAATATTTGCCTCCTTTTCTGTAATTGAACTTTAAAAATTGTAATTTTTCAGATTTCCTAGAGAAAAAGTGTATACTCCAGAATTCACAAGCCTAACACTGCTCTATGTTACACAGTGATTGTTTAATCCAAGTAGTAGCAGCAGTAGTCCCTTTAACCAAGCATGACAATCTCACTTTTGAAACCATGCTTAAATGACAATAAAAAAAAAATCCTAAACAAAGAAAACCTCTGGATAGAAATTTCATTGATCCTTGAATTGAGATTCCAGTGCAAAAACAAAACACTCTTATTTGTTACATTATGTCATTTATGTGTTACTGGTTGTAGCTTTGTGTTTACCTCACTAAAAAAAGGAAAAAGACATAGGTAAGGTCTCACTCCGGAATTGTAAACACAATAAAGCAGATCACTCCAGCACTGCAGTGGTTAACCCATTACACACACTGCAGTCATCAAGCGTCTGTGGAAAAGTGCCAGTAAGGTACTGCACCTGTACAGACGCTGAGTCAGGTAGCGTCTGACGTTCTGCAGGTAACTTCTGTATGTAAAACAGGATGGAATAGCTCATCTTGACATTCCTACAATATGCTGAATGGGAACCTCAAGAATTGAATAACTCAAGATCTGAGCGCTCAGTGTTTCCAGCCCTTGGGTTTAAAGGGAGCTGCATCAACTTGAACAGTGATTCAGCAGAAGACACAGGAGCAAAGCTCCTTATATTTATCATTTGAGTCACTGCATCAGTCACTATATAAAAAAAAAGGTTTTGGCAGTTACTAACTATAAAAATATATAGAGAGAAACCAATGGGCTTTCATTTAATTTGAAGCAGCCGATAGAATAAACAAACACCCTGCATACCTAGTTTCTCATACCAAATTCCTTTATTTTAAATAAATAGCAATGGCCTTTTTAAATACGATGTCTTCCATTCATTTTTGTTGCTATGCAAAATAATATATATTGTACAAAGTTATTTTGAACACTCCAGCAATGACAACACAACACAGTAAAATGAAACATTTTCAACTTACTTTTATTGTGTGAATCTCAAATAATGATTAACGAAGACACAAAGAGAGAGGCGCACAAATGTGTGTATCGATAGAGATAAGGGAAGCACACACTTCAGAGGATTTGTACACAGGGTACTCACACTTTAACACAGCACACCAGTGTGCTTGTGGAAACGTGCTGGCAATCAGAGCTGGCCAGCTTGCTCTCTCCGGCTAATCTTTAGTTGCTGCGGCTCTCCGATAAATGAACTGTCTGGTAGTGGTATGCTCACAATCAATCTCCAGGCTCAAGTTGGTTAAAATAAACTTAAAACTTTTATTGCACAGAGTTGACAGGCATATATAAACAAGTTTAAACTTGTTTATATATGCCTGTCAACTCTGTGCAATAAAAGTTTTAAGTTTATTTTAACCAACTTGAGCCTGGAGATTGATTGTGAGCATACCACTACCAGACAGTTCATTTATCGGAGAGCCGCAGCAACTAAAGATTAGCCGGAGAGAGCAAGCTGGCCAGCTCTGATTGCCAGCACGTTTCCACAAGCACACTGGTGTGCTGTGTTAAAGTGTGAGTACCCTGTGTACAAATCCTCTGAAGTGTGTGCTTCCCTTATCTCTATCGATACACACATTTGTGCGCCTCTCTCTTTGTGTCTTCGTTTTTTAGAAAATACGTGTTCCACTTGGGATCGGTTTGGAGAGTGCAGCCGAAAAGGGGAAGGAAAAAAAGAAAGGAAAAAAGTGTTCAAGTGATTCTATCCTGGGGTTGAATCGGATCCACAGGACTTCATATATATCAGTTGACACTGGGACATTTCCATCACGGACTTCCAATCGAACATCATTTAATGAGGTTCCACTTTCCATTTCTTTTAATATTGTAAGATTGTTTTATATGACCCAGCATTGATATATTAGAAACATTTTGTTATAATACAAGTTTTGTGTATATAAAATGTATACTATACTTTAATTTACAAATAGTTTCGCACGAGCGCCCTCTGGTGACCCAGTGGTCATTACTAAATAATGATTAATGCAATTTATAAATATATACTGTATTGTTCCGCATATAGGCCGCACTTTTTCCCCTTTATTTGTAGCTTTACATTTGTTGTGCGGCCTACATGCAGAGCGCGGCCTCTAATCGGGTGCTTTTGGCAATATCGTACATGTGCAGTACAGCTGAACTTCCGGTGCACACTATGGCCTTATGGGTGTTGAAGTCCGCCGGAGTTGGGTAGGATTGCAATCGGTTTGGCCGATGAGCAGGACGCTCATATGTAGGAGCCACCGCTGTGAAGGTGTTTGAAGATATGGTAGTGTGCAGGGTGGGCCTTTGGGGTGTGCGACTTGTGTGGTCACACAGGGCTCGACACCAAAGAGGGCACCGCCGCTGCTGCTGCACGCTGCTTTATTTCCCTGCACGTCAAATTTTTAGAGCTTGCTTACAGTTTGCATTACCTACATTTTGGATTAACATACTGCAGAACACAGATAACACATTTATTACAACCCTGTCTAGTAGCCCAGTTTCTTACATTTATCTTTAAAACCATAATTATCGACAAGGTGTACGGTTTAATTCTCGTTAACTTATTCAGTCTACAATCCTTATAAAAGAAGCAAAGATTTGTTGTGAACGCGCTTTGTGAGACATTTAATAAATCACACGCTAGTAACCAAGCCATTTTCTCATGACGTCCATAACATAAAATGTCACGTGACAAAACCCGGAAGTTAGTTTGTAGGTGGGTAATACGCTCAAGCGCTTTCAGCAATAACCATGGAGCAGCTCTTTGCAGGTAATTTTTCCGTTTTAAGTGCTGCATCCTATTAGTTTGATATTGGTTATAGTGTAATGTGCTGTGTGCAAGTGGTCTGTATCTTGCAGGGGAAATATGGAAATAAGTTATGTGCCTAAAAGGAAATGAGGCAGAATGCAGTTTGCTAAAAGGTGTGATTAAATTACTGAGTACACCTGCACTAGAATAATTACCACTCACCATGGTCCTGATTATCGTGCAAAATCTTTCAGGGCTTTTTCTGAGCATTGTGTTGTAATCTGTTTCTCCTTTACATAAAAATTGAATTTCTTCAAAATTGTACCAAACTTTAAGGGTGTGGCCTATATGCGGCACAATACGAGTATATAAATATATAAATAAATAAATATATATATATATATATATATCCTCCATGTGTATCTGCACTCTCAATGTCAAATAGTCGCCAACCAGGGTGCCAGATCAATAAGTAATCATAGTAATCTGCAACATAGGACTGCACTCACTGTGTGTGTGTATATATATATATATATATATATATATATATATATATATATATATATATATATATATATATATATATATATATATATATATATTTTTTTTTATTTTTTTTTTCTCAGAGATATTGCGGGTTCGGTTCCAGACCACCACAATAAAGTGAATATAGCAATAAAGTGAGTCACACTTTTTTTTGTGTTTCTCAGTGCATATTTTTACACTATACTGCAGTTTATTAATTGTGCAATTGTTAATTAAAAAATACCAGCCATCATCTGAGCCTTCAGTGAGTCATAATCTTTTTGCTGTTGGTGTGTTAATGTTTTTGTGTATTTATGTTTTTATATGGGTATATTTTTGTATTTATGTGTATATATGTTGGAAAAATGGCGCCGATAAATTTGCTTGACACAGGGTTGCCTCAGTTTGTAAAAAGAGCAACATCTGCAAAGCGCAATAAAACAAGGTATGCCTGTGTGTGTGTGTGTGTATGTATATATATATATATATATATATATATATCTTTGAAGGTATGTGTGTGTGTGTGTGTGTGTGTGTGTATATATATATATATATATATATCTTTGAAGTCAGGGAAAAGTTTATTGTCTGAAATGATGTACAGACATTTCAATAACTACAGTTACGCAGCTTCTCCCCTCAGAGTAACTGAAGCGTCTGTTTGCTGAAGCTTACAGACAGATTATGGTTTTACGCATCAACAATTAAATGATTTCTGGATATTGGATTCACCCTTAAAACCACAGATATGGATAGATTGACATGTAGTTCCCAATAATAACATTGAGTGCATGAAACCTTCACTTACTGGTTCTTTACCCTTTCCACTTGAAGCTACCTGTGAACACTGGCGCATTTTATAACATAAGACCTTTAGCAGAAGTGCAGCCTCTCTTAGACCTACACACTGTGCCAAGTGTACAGGTAGTAAATGCTTAGTCCATTTTCCATGGTTAGGTTTATATTATGAAAAAAGTTAAAAGGGGCAAAATTACAAAAGTAAAATGCTCAAATGAGCTAGTGCATTTTATTAGGGACAGTATACACCAATTTTCATATAATTGCATGTAATAGATACTATTATAAAGAAGAATATGCACAGATACTGGTCTAAAAATCCAGTATAAGATCTTTTAAAAACTTAATTAGAAGCACTGTTGATGGGTTATGCTGGGACACCCACTGAAAGAGGCTGAGAGCAGACCTCATCCTGCATATGAAAAGACCCATCATAAAAACAGAAGCAATCTGAAGTTTGTATACATCAGTATACATCTAAAACGTTGGGGCTTGTTAGGAGTCTGAAAATCAGCACGTTATTTAAAAATAAGCAAAACTATACATTGTTTTATATATATATATATATATATATATATATATATATATATATATATATATATATATATATATATATATATATATATATAAAATTAATTATGAGCGAGAGATTATTTTCTTTGTCTGGTGCGTATGTATTCATTGCAACGTGAAATATTTTATCTGTATAATTACTTGATATTTTAAACTGCTATGTAACGTTTTTCAAAGCTGTCCCTACCTCCCATTCTCTGAAGATGCACTATGCATGACCGCTCTGCTGCTCCCATCTACTGTACTGAATATTTTTTTTTTATAACGGAGAGTGTTAAGCTGTGCCAAGGCGCACAGTATACAAGGTTTACTGGCAGGTGTAACCTTATACATTCAGCCATCTATCAAAGTCATTATTTCACATATATATCCGCCTTTTATATAAATAAATAAAATAATAAAAATAATAATTCTGGCTACAATTAATGTAGTGTGTGTTTATTTATTTTATTGTTTAAATGTTATTAGACCCTACTCATTCATTTTAATGTAAAAATGTTAAAGGACCAGTAAACACAGTAGATTTGCATAATCAACAAATGCAAGATAACAAGATAATACAATAGCATTTACTCTGAATTTCAAATGAGTAGTTTTTTTTCTAACACATTTCAAAGTTATGTATATTTCCACTCCCCCTGTACCATGTGATAGCAATCAGCCAATCACAAATGCATATACGTATAGTCTGTGAATTCTTGCACATGCTCAGTAGGAGCTTATGATTTAAAAAGTGTAAATATAAAAGAATGTGCACATTTTGTTAATGGAAGTAAATTGGAAACAGAATTTATGTTTACCTGATAAATTACTTTCTCCAACGGTGTGTCCGGTCCACGGCGTCATCCTTACTTGTGGGATATTCTCTTCCCCAACAGGAAATGGCAAAGAGCCCAGCAAAGCTGGTCACATGATCCCTCCTAGGCTCCGCCTACCCCAGTCATTCGACCGACCTTAAGGAGGAATATTTGCATAGGAGAAACCATATGGTACCGTGGTGACTGTAGTTAAAAAAATAAATTATCAGACCTGATTAAAAAACCAGGGCGGGCCGTGGACCGGACACACCGTTGGAGAAAGTAATTTATCAGGTAAACATAAATTCTGTTTTCTCCAACATAGGTGTGTCCGGTCCACGGCGTCATCCTTACTTGTGGGAACCAATACCAAAGCTTTAGGACACGGATGAAGGGAGGGAGCAAATCAGGTCACCTAAATGGAAGGCACCACGGCTTGCAAAACCTTTCTCCCAAAAATAGCCTCAGAAGAAGCAAAAGTATCAAACTTGTAAAATTTGGTAAAAGTGTGCAGTGAAGACCAAGTCGCTGCCCTACATATCTGATCAACAGAAGCCTCGTTCTTGAAGGCCCATGTGGAAGCCACAGCCCTAGTGGAATGAGCTGTGATTCTTTCGGGAGGCTGCCGTCCGGCAGTCTCGTAAGCCAATCTGATGATGCTTTTAATCCAAAAAGAGAGAGAGGTAGAAGTTGCTTTTTGACCTCTCCTTTTACCGGAATAAACAACAAACAAGGAAGATGTTTGTCTAAAATCCTTTGTAGCATCTAAATAGAATTTTAGAGCGCGAACAACATCCAAATTGTGCAACAAACGTTCCTTCTTTGAAACTGGTTTCGGACACAGAGAAGGTACGATAATCTCCTGGTTAATGTTTTTGTTAGAAACAACTTTTGGAAGAAAACCAGGTTTAGTACGTAAAACCACCTTATCTGCATGGAACACCAGATAAGGAGGAGAACACTGCAGAGCAGATAATTCTGAAACTCTTCTGGCAGAAGAAATTGCAACTAAAAACAAAACTTTCCAAGATAATAACTTAATATCAACGGAATGCAAGGGTTCAAACGGAACCCCCTGAAGAACTGAAAGAACTAAATTGAGACTCCAAGGAGGAGTCAAAGGTTTGTAAACAGGCTTAATTCTAACCAGAGCCTGAACAAAGGCTTGAACATCTGGCACAGCAGCCAGTTTTTTGTGAAGTAACACTGACAAGGCAGAAATCTGTCCCTTCAGGGAACTTGCAGATAATCCTCTTTCCAATCCTTCTTGAAGGAAGGATAGAATCCTAGGAATCTTAACCTTGTCCCAAGGGAATCCTTTAGATTCACACCAACAGATATATTTTTTCCAAATTTTGTGGTAAATCTTTCTAGTTACAGGCTTTCTGGCCTGAACAAGAGTATCGATAACAGAATCTGAGAACCCTCGCTTCGATAAAATCAAGCGTTCAATCTCCAAGCAGTCAGCTGGAGTGAAACCAGATTCGGATGTTCGAACGGACCCTGAACAAGAAGGTCTCGTCTCAAAGGTAGCTTCCAAGGTGGAGCCGATGACATATTCACCAGATCTGCATACCAAGTCCTGCGTGGCCACGCAGGAGCTATCAAGATCACCGACGCCCTCTCCTGATTGATCCTGGCTACCAGCCTGGGGATGAGAGGAAACGGCGGGAACACATAGGCTAGTTTGAAGGTCCAAGGTGCTACTAGTGCATCCACTAGAGCCGCCTTGGGATCCCTGGATCTGGACCTGTAGCAAGGAACTTTGAAGTTCTGACGAGAGGCCATCAGATCCATGTCTGGAATGCCCCACAGCTGAGTGACTTGGGCAAAGATTTCCGGATGGAGTTCCCACTCCCCCGGATGCAATGTCTGACGACTCAGAAAATCCGCTTCCCAATTTTCCACTCCTGGGATGTGGATAGCAGACAGGTGGCAGGAGTGAGACTCCGCCCATAGAATGATTTTGGTCACTTCTTCCATCGCTAGGGAACTCCTTGTTCCCCCCTGATGGTTGATGTACGCAACAGTTGTCATGTTGTCTGATTGAAACCGTATGAACTTGGCCCTCGCTAGCTGAGGCCAAGCCTTGAGAGCATTGAATATCGCTCTCAGTTCCAGAATATTTATCGGTAGAAGAGATTCTTCCCGAGACCAAAGACCCTGAGCTTTCAGGGATCCCCAGACCGCGCCCCAGCCCATCAGACTGGCGTCGGTCGTGACAATGACCCACTCTGGTCTGCGGAATGTCATCCCTTGTGACAGGTTGTCCAGGGACAGCCACCAACGGAGTGAGTCTCTGGTCCTCTGATTTACTTGTATCTTCGGAGACAAGTCTGTATAGTCCCCATTCCACTGACTGAGCATGCACAGTTGTAATGGTCTTAGATGAATGCGCGCAAAAGGAACTATGTCCATTGCCGCTACCATCAACCCGATCACTTCCATGCACTGAGCTATGGAAGGAAGAGGAACGGAATGAAGTATTCGACAAGAGTCTAGAAGTTTTGTTTTTCTGGCCTCTGTCAGAAAAATCCTCATTTCTAAGGAGTCTAATATTGTTCCCAAGAAGGGAACCCTTGTTGACGGGGATAGAGAACTCTTTTCCACGTTCACTTTCCATCCGTGAGATCTGAGAAAGGCCAGGACGATGTCCGTGTGAGCCTTTGCTTGAGGAAGGGACGACGCTTGAATCAGAATGTCGTCCAAGTAAGGTACTACAGCAATGCCCCTTGGTCTTAGCACAGCTAGAAGGGACCCTAGTACCTTTGTGAAAATCCTTGGAGCAGTGGCTAATCCGAAAGGAAGCGCCACGAACTGGTAATGTTTGTCCAGGAATGCGAACCTTAGGAACCGATGATGTTCCTTGTGGATAGGAATATGTAGATACGCATCCTTTAAATCCACCGTGGTCATGAATTGACCTTCCTGGATGGAAGGAAGAATAGTTCGAATGGTTTCCATCTTGAACGATGGAACCTTGAGAAACTTGTTTAAGATCTTGAGATCTAAGATTGGTCTGAACGTTCCCTCTTTTTTGGGAACTATGAACAGATTGGAGTAGAACCCCATCCCTTGTTCTCTTAATGGAACAGGATGAGTCACTCCCATTTTTGACAGGTCTTCTACACAATGTAAGAATGCCTGTCTTTTTATGTGGTCTGAAGACAACTGAGACCTGTGGAACCTCCCCCTTGGGGGAAGTCCCTTGAATTCCAGAAGATAACCTTGGGAGACTATTTCTAGCGCCCAAGGATCCAGAACATCTCTTGCCCAAGCCTGAGCGAAGAGAGAGAGTCTGCCCCCCACCAGATCCGGTCCCGGATCGGGGGCCAACATTTCATGCAGTCTTGGTAGCAGTGGCAGGTTTCTTGGCCTGCTTTCCCTTGTTCCAGCCTTGCATTGGTCTCCAAGCTGGCTTGGCTTGAGAAGTATTACCCTCTTGCTTAGAGGACGTAGCACCTTGGGCTGGTCCGTTTCTACGAAAGGGACGAAAATTAGGTTTATTTTTTGCCTTGAAAGGCCGATCCTGAGGAAGGGCGTGGCCCTTACCCCCAGTGATATCAGAGATAATCTCTTTCAAGTCAGGGCCAAACAGCGTTTTCCCCTTGAAAGGAATGTTAAGTAGCTTGTTCTTGGAAGACGCATCAGCCGACCAAGATTTCAACCAAAGCGCTCTGCGCGCCACAATAGCAAACCCAGAATTCTTAGCCGCTAACCTAGCCAATTGCAAAGTGGCGTCTAGGGTGAAAGAATTAGCCAATTTGAGAGCATTGATTCTGTCCATAATCTCCTCAAAAGGAGGAGAATCACTATCGACCGCCTTTATCAGATCATCGAACCAGAAACATGCGGCTGTAGCGACAGGGACAATGCATGAAATTGGTTGTAGAAGGTAACCTTGCTGAACAAACATCTTTTTAAGCAAACCTTCTAATTTTTTATCCATAGGATCTTTGAAAGCACAACTATCCTCTATGGGTATAGTGGTGCGTTTGTTTAAAGTGGAAACCGCTCCCTCGACCTTGGGGACTGTCTGCCATAAGTCCTTTCTGGGGTCGACCATAGGAAACAATCTTTTAAATATGGGGGGAGGGACGAAAGGAATACCGGGCCTTTCCCATTCTTTATTAACAATGTCCGCCACCCGCTTGGGTATAGGAAAAGCTTCTGGGAGCCCCGGCACCTCTAGGAACTTGTCCATTTTACATAGTTTCTCTGGGATGACCAACTTGTCACAATCATCCAGAGTGGATAATACCTCCTTAAGCAGAATGCGGAGATGTTCCAACTTAAATTTAAATGCAATCACATCAGGTTCAGCCTGTTGAGAAATGTTCCCTGAATCAGTAATTTCTCCCTCAGACAAAACCTCCCTGGCCCCATCAGACTGGGTTAGGGGCCCTTCAGAAATATTAATATCAGCGTCGTCATGCTCTTCAGTATCTAAAACAGAGCAGCCGCGCTTACGCTGACAAGTGTTCATTTTGGCTAAAATGTTTTTGACAGAATTATCCATTACAGCCGTTAATTGTTGCATAGTAAGGAGTATTGGCGCGCTAGATGTACTAGGGGCCTCCTGAGTGGGCAAGACTCGTGTAGACGAAGGAGGGAATGATGCAGTACCATGCTTACTCCCCTCACTTGAGGAATCATCTTGGGCATCATTGTCATTATCACATAAATCACATTTATTTAAATGAATAGGAATTCTGGCTTCCCCACATTCAGAACACAGTCTATCTGGTAGTTCAGACATGTTAAACAGGCATAAACTTGATAACAAAGTACAAAAACGTTTTAAAATAAAACCGTTACTGTCACTTTAAATTTTAAACTGAACACACTTTATTACTGCAATTGCGAAAAAACATGAAGGAATTGTTCAAAATTCACCAAATTTTCACCACAGTGTCTTAAAGCCTTAAAAGTATTGCACACCAAATTTTGAAGCTTTAACCCTTAAAATAACGGAACCGGAGCCGTTTTAAACTTTAACCCCTTTACAGTCCCTGGTATCTGCTTTGCTGAGACCCAACCAAGCCCAAAGGGGAATACGATACCAAATGACGCCTTCAGAAAGTCTTTGCTAAGTATCAGAGCTCCTCTCACATGCGACTGCATGCCATGCCTCTCAAAAACAAGTGCGCCACACCGGCGCGAAAATGAGGCTCTGCTTATGCTTTGGGAAAGCCCCTAAGGAATAAGGTGTCTAATACAGTGCCTGCCGATATTATTATATCAAAATACCCAGATAAAATGATTCCTCAAGGCTAAATATGTGTTAATAATGAATCGATTTAGCCCAGAAAAAGTCTACAGTCTTAATAAGCCCTTGTGAAGCCCTTATTTACAATCGTAATAAACATGGCTTACCGGATCCCATAGGGAAAATGACAGCTTCCAGCATTACATCGTCTTGTTAGAATGTGTCATACCTCAAGCAGCAAGAGGCTGCACACTGTTCCCCCAACTGAAGTTAATTGCTCTCAACAGTCCTGTGTGGAACAGCCATGGATTTTAGTGACGGTTGCTAAAATCATTTTCCTCATACAAACAGAAATCTTCATCTCTTTTCTGTTTCTGAGTAAATAGTACATACCAGCACTATTTCAAAATAACAAACTCTTGATTGAATAATAAAAACTACAGTTAAACACTAAAAAACTCTAAGCCATCTCCGTGGAGATGTTGCCTGTACAACGGCAAAGAGAATGACTGGGGTAGGCGGAGCCTAGGAGGGATCATGTGACCAGCTTTGCTGGGCTCTTTGCCATTTCCTGTTGGGGAAGAGAATATCCCACAAGTAAGGATGACGCCGTGGACCGGACACACCTATGTTGGAGAAAAGTTGTTTAAAATTACATGCTGTATCTGAATCATGAAAGTTTAATTTGACCTGAGTGTCCCTTTAAAAGATAAAACACTAAAAAAATTATTTGAAGATACTCTCTCAAACAAAACAAGCAAATACAGCAAATTTTATATATATATATATATATATATATATATATATATATATATATATATATATATATATATATATATATATATATATATATATATATATATATATATATATGTATATACACACACACACATATATACATATACACTGTATATATTATAGTTTATAACATATTTTATATATAACTTATAAAATGTCCTTTATTCTCCGATTACCTATTCAGGCATGATTACTGAGTGAAAAAGGGTCTGTAAGACTACAGGGGGAAGGGTAGCTTGACCAGCCTCTTGTGTATTCAACACACTAATCTCCCCTAAGAAGGAAAGGTTACTTTAAAAAGGACACTGAACTTACATTAAATACCTAGAACATTTTAAATTAAAGGGACAGTCAACTCCAGATTTTTTTATTGTTTAAAATGATGGATAATCCCTTTATTACTCATTACCCAGTTTTTCATAACCAACACTGTTATATGAATATACCTTTTACCTCTGTGATAACCTTGTATCTAAGCCTCAGCAGACTGTCCCCTTATTTCAGTTCTTTTGACAGACTTGCATTTTAGCCAATCAGAGCCCTGTCATAATTAACTCCACGGGCGTGAGCACAATGTTAAATATATGGCACACATGAACTAACGCCTTATAGCTGTGAAAAACTGTCAAATGCATTTAGATAAGAGGCGGCCTTCAAGAGCTTAGAAATCATATGAGCCTATCTAGGTTTAGCTTTCAACTAAGAATACCAAGAGAACAAAGCAATTTTGATAAAAGTAAATAGAAAAGTTGTTTAAAATGACATGCCCTGTCTGAAACATGAGTTTAATTTTCACTAGACTGTCCCTTTAAGAGTAGTTTTTCTTTTCTTTTTTTATGCACTGTGCATTCATTATTTTATTTTGCCTACTTCTACTGTAATCTACCTCTTTAAATTGTGTTTGTATTGCCCAAATGAGGCAGAGTGGATACTTTATACCAGTGTTTTTCAACCAGTGTGCCGTGGCACACTAGTGTGCCGTGAGAGATCCTCAGGTGTGCCACGGCAGACTGACATATTTTTTAAACTTTGCTTGTTTTTTACTCCCAGTGCAGGGGTAGTTTGTAGGAGGCATGGCATAACAGCACAATACATACAGTATGTGTGTGTTTGTGTGTATGTGTATATATATATATGCTGTATTAGGCTACAATGTGTGATTTTTTTTACATTTTGGGATGGTGGTGTGCCACAGGATTTTTTAATGTAAAAAAGTGTGCCACGGCAAAAAAAAGGTTAAAAATCACTGCTTTATACTATGCAGTTTGCTGGAGCCAGATTTATACTATACAGTAAATGTTTAAATCAGTACCCTGTACTGCTCTATATTTGCAAACACAAGTAAATTTAGCCAACATGTCAGTTGTAAATACATTTAAAACCATTTTGCATGCAGATGTTTTGCAAGCCAGAGTATATTGGTGAAATATACAGAGCACATAGCAATCTCATTTCAGTATCTATTTAATCTTTGTAGTTTTTTTTTTATTCCTATATCTTGACATGGAGCTCTGCCAACCTATTCTAAACTGGAATCGTAACAAGACTGTGATCTTATGCCAGCTCTAATGCATCTTTTACAAAGACCAAGTGCGGAACATACCACTTCTATGCATAAGTTGTAGTAATATTAAATTTCACTCCCACAGGCTGGCCCAGATCACTGAGATAGCAAGATAAGAGTATTTTAACACTTAACAGTTGTCTACCATTTAGTCTATAACCCTTTCAGTGCTGGTTATATTAAACTTAACGTATAGAAAAGTGGCTTCTAGGGTGTGTGTGTGGGTGTTATGTACTGCTCCCACATTTGCCTCATAATCAGGAAAGAATATCCCATTAATAGCTTCACAAATACACCACACAACACCTTTTCCCCTCTTAAACATTTATTTTCCCGCATAATCCACTATTTCCCACAAATACGCAGTGGACCTATACATTCTTGCTGTGTGCCCAAAACAACAATTTAAATACAGTGCCACCATTTTGAAATCTCAAGGAGGACTACATTCAACGTTTTGATAGTCAATGTCTATATCTGCTTTAGCATTTTAACAAACTAAAGTAGATAAGGTTGCAACCTAATTTGAAGATATTATAAACAACATATTAATAAAGTATTTTGTATATATCTGCATAAGGGTGCATCAGCAATTAAGCATTACACAGAAGAATACATGTTTTAACAGCATTTAAATTGCCATGTTGTATAACAAACTTTTGTTTTTAACCCATGAACACACTCCTTTTTTTTTAAATCTCCATCACTGTGGCCTGTTAGGGACAGATATATTGCAAAGGTTTTTTTTGGGTTTTTTTGTTTTGGTTTTTTAAACTATGCATGGGAAATTACATTTTTAGTACAAAGTCATTAAAATTTAAAAATAAAATGTTCCAATTTTTTTATAAATTAATGATGGTTTTTCACTACATGTTTAAAAGTATTCCAAAAGTTTCATTTTTTTACTATTATTACATTATCAAAAACCAATCTACATAGCTCAACAATAAAAACTTACCTATTTTCAAGTCAAAACGAGCGTTGCCAGCATAATAAAACAATATATTTTATTTGAGAAAAAATGTCATCCAAGCCAAACCCCTTTCTAGTGTGCCTTCATTACACAATCGTGTGTCCAATCACAATGCGTTATCGTGCATATGATTAACGCATTGTTTCGACACCCGACGCAAGCGCAATTCAATCTGGCGTTTTGCGCATGCGCATATTGAAATAATTAAATTTACTTCTCGTTATTGCAAGGGGAATTAGGACGGTGACGCAAATGACGCGTTACATAGATTGCGCATGCGCAGTACGGACGAAAATGGCCATATTGATAACTGAGGTTATCCTGAACGATTCGTTATACAGAATACAGCTTCTAATAGTGGGTTTGGAAAACTATTTTAGGAGATGAATATTCGGTGAATGCTAATAATAAGATAAGTAAAGCCTATTAGAAAAATCATTATTAAAGATGGATATAGCGATTTAAAACAAGTCTTTGCAAACGTTTAGTGTCCCTTTAAAGGGACAGTCAACACTAAAATTGTTTTTGTTTAAAAAGATAGATAACGCCTTTACTACCCATTCCCCAGCTTTGCACAACCAACATTGTTAGATTAATATTCTTTATAACATTTAAACCTCTACATTTCTGCCAGTTTCTAAGCCACTACACACTCTTATCACATGCATTTTTATTGGTTTTTAACAACGACTGCTAGTTCATGTGGGCCATATATATATATATATATATATATATATATATATATATATATATATATATCTCAAAACACAATAAGAGGATAAGCACTAATATAATAATGTACTTAATAAGTAACCAAACTATTGTAAGTGCTCGAGACCAAGGTGCACTACTACCTATACACCCAAAAATAGTATAAATATAAATATAAGTCTCTGCACTAATAATGAGAATATACAATAAATGAATAGCAAGAATGCATTAATGAGCATAAAGAGAAATTTTAATGAAAATAAACATCAACAAAGAAAAGCAAAACATCCTAATTGCAATCCATAAATGAACACAGATGCAACAAACACACACACATCCATGCAAACTGGGCGTCCCCAGCTATCAAGCAGCAAAAAACTTGAGTGGTGGAGGTCAGACTCTAGAGCAGTGCTTTCCAAACTGTGTGTGTCGTGACACGTTAGTGTGTCGGCGGCAGTGTGTAGGTGTGTCCCTGCTTCAGCACCAATTTCTTTTCATTTTAAATAAAACTAAAAAAATTATTTTGGTTTCCGACTTTCCTCCTGCCTGCTACGCATATCACACGGTTGACTTGTGATTGATACCTAGTGGGTCACAGATCATCTTAACCTATTGGGGCTGCTCAGTGGGAACTGAAACTATTACCATTGGCGGCACATTGGCTCCTGACGGCACGTGTAGTTTTCTCAATCAACTAGTGACTGCATGTAAAGTCAGTGAGTGGGACAGCAGTGTGTTTGCAGTGCTGGCAGTAGTCAGTTGGACTTGCAGAGTATTGGTTTTTTTTGCAGCTAGCTCCCAGTAGTACATTGCTGCTCCAGCTCTTGATATATGGATAGGAAGTGAAAGCTTAAAAATGCTTGATGATGAAATGCGAGTGTCTTTATCAAATATTCCACCAAATATTCAGAAACTGTTCATCCCATCAACCTCATACATCCCATGAAAATAGTAAGTAGCTATTGGTGTTATTAAACTTTTTTTTAATTCTTGCACATACATACTGTTACTTGTAAATACATTTTGTTATTATATAATTTATGTACAGTATGTGTCTGTATCTCTTAAAACAAATTAGTT
Organism: Bombina bombina; assembly: GCF_027579735.1. Taxonomy (NCBI): domain Eukaryota; kingdom Metazoa; phylum Chordata; class Amphibia; order Anura; family Bombinatoridae; genus Bombina; species Bombina bombina. The sequence goes on along the minus strand of NC_069501.1, from coordinate 541,406,769 downwards.
TAACCTCCTGTTTGCTAGTACAACTGAATTACTGTGTCGCAAATTTATGTAGGTCTAAAAAAGTGTGTCACCAACATGAAAAGTTTGGAAAGCCCTGCTCTAGAGCAAAAAGTTAAAACCCTGGCTATATATGGAAACCATGGGCATATACTGATGTAGCTTGATCGCTACAAGTGCATGAACTGCCTTATCTTGTTTGTTCATTGCTTGCATCTAACATCAGTATATGCCCGTGGTTTCCATATATAGCCAGGGTTTTAACTTTTTGCTCTAGAGTCTGACCTCCACCACTCAAGTTTTTTGCTGCTTGATAACTGGGGACGCCCAGTTTGCATGGATGTGTGTGTGTTTGTTGCATCTGTGTTCATTTATGGATTGCAATTAGGATGTTTTGCTTTTCTTTGTTGATGTTTATTTTCATTAAAACTCATTTCCGGGAGGACCCCCCACGGAACCCCACTCCCCCTACCAAAAAAAAGAAAAAAAAGATGATGGTAACTGTTTGTTTTACAACGTGTTTACGTGTTGTGTTCTTTCTGATAAAACCCCACTATATAGAGTGGCTCCAAATTAAAAGTGATGCTAATATAAATCAGCAAACCGCTTGGGCTCTATGCAGTTACGAGTGCACGCGTGTACCACACACACACACATATATATATATATATATATATATATATATATATATATATATATATATATATAATTACACACATGTGGTCTTACTGACCTACGGAAGTCGTTCTTGTCTGTGATAAATCTGTAAAAGCCCCCAATGAAGCCCGGTGACCCCGCAGAATCTCCAGCCCCCTTGTCCATACTGCTCGCAAATCTCGCAATGCTTAAACAGCAACACAGAGGGCTGCGAGTGCACGTGGGACTGTACCAAGATAGTGGAAAGGGGGTGTTTGAAGAAAACCCTGACAAATTACATAATGTTCACATACCCGTAGTATTCTCTCCACCCCTGTGACAGCAACTTGCTGGCTGCCACTATTAGCCACCAGAGCGAGAGGTTTCCTGCAGACTGTGTTACGAGAAATGTGTGCTGATCTTGCAATTTTCTCCTGAAAACTCTCTCCCCATAAACTTGCTTATGTGAAAGCTGCAGCTAGGCCTTTCCGGGATAGTTTATCTATCTTGCGGGCGTCAGGGAGCAGCTATAGCAATGCGGGAGACTCCCGGAACTTCCGGGAGAGTTGGGATGTCTGTATAATATTCTGCTCACGTCCGAGGAGTTATTCAGCACAACACAGCACTAATTGGCTAAAATGTAAGATAATAAATAAATAAAAAGTCATGTGATCAGGGGGCTGTCAGAAGATACTTATATACAAGGTAATCGCAGGGATTAAAAGTATATTAATATAACTGTGTTGGTTATGCTAAACTGGGGAAATGGGTAGTAAAGGGATTCTCTATCTTTTAAAACAATTAAAATTATATTGTAGACTGTCCCTTTAATCCCTTTCAAAGTTGCATATCCACTTTCAATGCATTACTACTCATGATAAGGTCATGCCTAGTGAGCCAATCAGGAGTAGAATACATACAGATTTACCACTCACTGGCCACATGTTCTATTCAGGTACAGCACTGTGGAGCTCCCAGATTTTAACTATGTGTTTACCCAGCTGAAATGGGTTAAACACATTGAAAAACTGATTTCTTTAATAAAAAAAATGCTCCAATAAAATATAGCATCTCATTTTTATTTCTCCTTAATGGATCTGCAAGTGACATCTCCTGGTAAGTGTTCTCGCATGTAAATGGAATGCTTCTCAAAAATCAGCCTATACATTATTAACACAGGCCCTAAAATGACTGACCATACTATATAGCAACCCTAAAAGTAATTAATCCCCCCCCCCCCCCCCTAGGGATAGAAGCCAGAGTATTGTGATTATCATACAATATAAATCCGACAGTTTTGTACAAAAAATAAAAAATCATCACAAAATTTGCATAGATTATTTTGACCAGACATTTCACAACAGGCACCTTTGGCTCAGTCCCAAACACTATCATATAAATGACTTTGAAGGATGATCTCAGTGTAATAGATTTGTTCCCTAGGGTAAAATTTGACAGCTCTCTTTTGTATGAAATCCTAAAGAACGTCACCAAATAATTTACTGTAGTTGCCATTCTCTTTTGTTTAGGGACACCATAGAATTAACTGTATATTGCTTTTGTTTTTTTTATTGCAAAATGATTTATGCTTTCTCCTAATACTCTGGCTAACATAACTATCCTTCTTCTGCTACAGTAATCAAAGAAATCAAAGGAGCCAGAAATAAAATTTCAGGAGTCACTGAATTTGTCAAGGTCCGACTTACCCCTTAGCTCCCAGTACCACACAAAACCACAGTGACTAAACCCATAGATGACCCCTCTATTAGTCCTAATATTTGGTCGTCATACTGACAGAAAAAAAAAATGGAGGAGGCGGACCCTTAAAGAATCTGTCAACACAGTAGATTTGCATAATCAACAAATGCAAGATAACAAGACAATGAAATAGCACTTAGTCTGAACTTCAAATGAATAGTAGATTTTTTTTCTGACAATTTTAAAAGTTATGTCTATTTCCCCTCCCCCTGTACCATGTGACAGCCATCAGCCAATCACAAATGCATACACGTACCATGTGACAGCCATCAGCCAATCTCAAATGCATACACGTACCATGCGAGTGTGACAGCCATCAGCCAATCTCAAATGCATATACGCTTATTCTGTGAATTCTTGCACATGCTCAGTAGGAGCTGGTGACTTAAAAAGTTTAAATATAAAAAGACTGTGCACTTTTTTTTAATGGAAGTAAATTGGAAAGTTGTTTAAATTTGCATTCTCTATCTAATAAAAGTTTAATTTTGACTTGAGTGTCCCTTTAATACAACTTCTTATCACACAGAGACAAGGTGATATTTCATTATTCTTGCTGAAAGGGACAATGTACTGTAAAATTGATTTTCCCTTAATGTATTTCCAATAACTTGTTATATCAGCTGCAGAGTATAAAATGTATGGGAAATTGTTTCTTTAGGTTTATGTTTGTATATGAAATAGTTGTTTTTGTTCTTTTAAAACCTCAACTATTTAAAAAGGCTTGAGCTTGTAGGAAATTCATATCTCCTTATTTTATCACTTTCTGTATACATACATTGTAATTTATATCATATCTGTCTATATACCAAAGCCCAATACTTATAACAATTGAAAAAATATTATATTAAATTATCTCTCCAACCTCCCATTAGGAATGTAGTCTCTCCTGCTAGCTATGTTTACACAACTTTTTTAAGCCTATACTAAAGTATAGAAGCATTCAGTAAAAGGTAGGGATACCACAGGCCAAATCAGCTATTTCAAATTCAGATATATAGGTAAAGGAGCTATTTGTAAACAATTTAAAGGACAGTCTACTCCAGATTTGTTATTGATTAAAAAGATAGACAATCCCTTTATTACCCATTCCCCAGTTTTGCATAACCAACACAGTTATATTAATATACTTTTTACCTCTGTGATTACCTTGTATCTAAGCGTCTGTAGACTGCCCCCTTATTTCACTTCTTTTGACAGGCTTGTATTTCAGCCAATCAGTACAGACTCATAAATAACTCAACGGGCATGAGCACAATGTTACCTATATGACACTCCTGAACTAACACCCTCTAGCTGTGAAAAACTGTTAAATGCATTCAGATAAGAGTCGGCTTTCAAGGGCTTAGAAATTGGCAAATGAGCCTACCTACTACCTAGGTTTAGCTTTTAACTTAGAACAAAGCAAATTGATGATAAAAGTAAATTGTTTAAAATGACATGCCCTATTTGAATCATGAAAGTTTAATTTTGACTAGAATGTACCTTTAATACACTCCCAGCAGGTAATATAGGTGACTGGGAACAAATTAAAGTTGAGAAAAGATTAGGGTACATTGTCCTTTGAAATCAACTTCAATATATTATTTTGATGATAGTGCTTGTTTGTTCTCTTATTTGCTAAGATATATGAGATGCCCTGATTAATGATGAGTATGTATGATAAGTACAGTATTTCCTTTGATACTAGATTTGATGAGATAATGTCTAATCTTCCAGCCTTGTGATTTATGCAACGTTATGCAGTTGCTCATGATGATATTTTTCCCAATTTCTTTTTTCTTTTTTTTATTATGTTATTTCTTGTAAGGATGAGAGCACTGGAGTGGGGCAAAGAAGGGAGCAATGTGGGAGAGAGTGGTGGACTCATTTTAGGATTAACCTAAATGAGGGGAGGAACCTATATTGTTTTTTGTGATTTACAAGGTATTTGTTTATCATTTAAAATGTTCTCCTGTGAATAACCGTTAAACAAATGTGTGTGTGTGTGGCAGGATTTACAAATTCTGAGCCAGAGGAACCTAGAATAATTTAACACAAATATCCATTGGCTTCCTTAGGGATCTCGCTGTCTTCTAAATTTAAAAAAATAAATGGGCAACCACCAATTAAAACAAATGTATACAGACCAGGTGTGGTAACATTAACTTATGTTCTGTCTGCCACATTACATCTTACTGTATGTACCTTCCAAATTTTCTAAAACGGCTATTTATAATAAGCCTTAAGGGATGGGATACACCTTGTAATTAGAAAACATTTATGTTCTGTTGCTATAGAATAACATATCAGCCAAGTCTAAAGTGTTTTAAAATCGATTAAAAGGACACAAAACCCTGGGTAACACTTGCTGATTGGTGACTAAATGTAGCCACCAATCATCAAGTGCTACCCAGGTGCTGAACCAAAAATGGGCTCTTAAGCTTATATTCCTGCCTTTTCAAATAATGATAGCAAGAGAGCAAAGAAAAATTGATAATAGGAGTAAATAAGACACTTGCTTAAAATTGCATGCTCTATCTGAATCGTGAAAGAAAAAAAAATTGGTTTTGTGACCCTTTAACATGTTATTTTCAAAAGCCAAACTCTACCCACCATTCACCTTATTTGGAGTAGCCAATCCAAGCTTGAGTCTGCAGACAACAAAGCTAGTCATGGTTATAATCTTAGTATAACATGCTTTGTTTTGTAGCTATCAGTTGAAGCTATACTCTGCAGCTGGTATAGTAAGTCATTAAAAATAAATTTAATGTAAAAAACAATTTTACAGTGTACTGTCCCTTTAAGTGAAGTGTCAGAGAATGATTGGCACCATGCTTCAAAATGCAACGGTACTGAGCAGTGTTAAAACTATGGTATATTTTCTCAACAAAAAGGCAGATACTGAAGAACAGGAGGTGCCAAATCTCTTTCAAATTTAGAACCCAGAAGAAAATATTGAGGAGTCATAAAGATTTTCAAGATTACCTTGGGTAAGAGCAGGTTAATAACCATGTTTATTAATCGGCTGATTATTCCACCTTTGCTCTAGTTCAGATATCCTCAAAATCTTGCCTGTTAGGGAAGCTTGAGGACAGATTTGAAAACCAGTGCACTAATGGAGCAAGCTTTGCATTCTATTACAGGCTAAAGTGAATACTGTAATCTTGCCAGAACTCAGCTCATGTTAATAAACACGCCAGCCAATTGCTCTCCTTGCATTTTTTTCTTAATTTGATAAATTAATCCTTGGAGGTAATTGGCAGCTATCAGAGCTGTATTAGTGAATTCATTATATTTTATACTCCCATACTGTTTATAAAAACACAAATTCAAAAGTCATTAGTATGCCATGGACCTTTTTATATGGTTGCTCTCCCACATTATAATAATAATTTATAATTATTAATAATATTTATGTGTATAGAGGTACACAATTCTGTATATTATAAATATCTTAAAATATATTAAAACTAATTCATTATAGTATGCATTTTATTTATTTTTGTCCCTTTCTATGTGTTTAAAGTAGTAAAAAAGACCATGAAGTTTTGTTTTCTACATTGTGAAAAGGTCTGCATACAGAAAAAAATTAGCATTTTCGAGTTCCTGGCCATAACCTTTGGAAGCTCGCTGCGCCAAGTTAGGGACTATATTTTTTTAAAAAGCTACTACATAATCAAACAATTACTATTTAGCAGATAGCAGGGTTAGGCTATAAGAGGTCTAGTATATGCACTTCCGATTCTCACAGGATTTGGAAGACCCAATAATTAAAAGTGTAGAAAAGGGAACAAAATAAATGGTGAAAATAGTTTTTCTACTGCTTGTGATGATGAACCATTTTATAGTAAAATCCAGTGGTTTATTTACACTTTGTGCTTTCCTAGACACTAGAAATTCTACTGCCTCTCAACCCCCCCCAACTTTATTGGCTATTTGTTTTCAACATATATTTCTCAAAACCCTAGGCCAGAGATGAATGGAGGGTTCATGTACCCTCACTAGACAACTACAGATCACTGATTTGCAATAAATGGATAACCATATGAGTGGCAATGCGCTGCCCCCTAAATCCTTGTACCCTAGACACAGACCATGTTTGCCTAGGCCCAAATACACCCTTAGTATAATTACTTGTTTTGTGCCCCTTTAAGCACATAGATAAAAATCCTCACAGGAGCCACACGACACGGCTGCTGACTGGCTTCTTCATGTGTGTGCTGTTCATATGTGCTATTAATGCAGAAAAGAGTGTCTATAATCATTCCATGCTGGGTGGTACAGTTTTATAACATTATGCTAGCAATTTGACCAGCCTGCCTGAATAATTTCCTATTTTTATTTTGTTTCTGTGAACTTTCTCACCTATTTTTCTCCTGTGCTGTTCAGACTGTTCAGATATAAAGATGCTATCATGGGGAAACGTTTTCTAAGTGTGTTAGAATATAATTGTAAAGCAATGATTTTATAAAATCAGTCCTAGCAACTTTATTTCCTGTATAATTATTTATGCAAATTTACGCTAATGAGCATAGCCATTATTTTCTTTCCAGAAAAGGTGACAACCCCATGCGTGGAGTTAGGCTATTGAAAATGTATTGCAGTAAAGAGGATCTTAATTTGTTTTCAAAATCGTTAAGACTTCCCTGATGTTATTCTATAGCAATGCAACAGAAATGTATTGTAATTACACAGTATATCCAGTTGCTTTTGTGACTGACTGCATTACGTTTATCTTGTGCATCAATATTAGAATACAAGCTAACCATCCTGTGCAGATAAACTGTGCTGTCAGTGGCATAGAAGAAAACTATGCTAATATTAGAGGGCTGTCAGCTGAGGTTTTAGACCTGCGTAGGCCGAAGAAATAGTTTCCTGTTGTCTGGTTTGTGTTAGGCCTGAACATCACTCAGAAAATGTTCCTTAACTTGCCACGTATTATGAAGCTTTTGTTTGGTTAACTTTATTTAAAATTAATAATATTATTCAAGTGAACTGAAGTATCACTTCTAGATCTTTATTTTTTCCTCAACATTAAAATAGTTCTTGCTAGATTAAAGGGACATAAAAGTGCAAACAACTTTGTGATTAAAGGGAGAGTCAAAGAGAACTGTGTCATACACAGAGAGCTTAGTATGGAATTGATTCCATTACATTTAACTATCATTGTAAAATACAGGTAGAAAAGATATGAATCTTCTAAATTGTGATTGTGGTTTCATTATTAATAATAGATTGTACAATTAACCCCTGCAAAGGAATTAAACACGTAGTTTAAAGTCAGCTCCAGAGCAGAAGTGCACTACTGAGAGCTAGCTGAGCACATCTGGCGAGGCCAATAACGAGACAAATGTGTGTAAAAAACATTTGGTAGCTAGCTCCCAGTAGTGCATTGCTGCTGAGGAAATGTACATATGATTTTCAACAAAGGATACCAAGTACATTTGATAACAGAAGTGAATTTAACATTGTTTTAAAATTACATGCTCAATCTGAACCATGAGTTTAATTTTTACTTTTAATGTCCCTTTAAGTCAGTAAGTCAGGGCTTTATAAATGTAGGAGCCATAGATGTGCAACTTCCATTTTACTTTTAATCTAGCTGTGTGCTTGCAAGAGAGTACTAGTCTTTATATGTGTTGTGTTAATGTTTTTGATTTGTAATTTTGCTTGTCTGGGATTTACTACCTGAGTCCCTGAAAGCTGTCTGTGCGTGAGTACCCAGGGAGATATATATATATATATATAATATAGTATATATAAAAGGGTTAATACAGGGAGTGCAGAATTATTAGGCAAATGAGTATTTTGACCACATCATCCTCTTTATGCATGTTGTCTTACTCCAAGCTGTATAGGCTCGAAAGCCTACTACCAATTAAGCATATTAATATTAGGTGATGTGCATCTCTGTAATGAGAAGGGGTGTGGTCTAATGACATCAACACCCTATATCAGGTGTGCATAATTATTAGGCAACTTCCTTTCCTTTGGCAAAATGGGTCAAAAGAAGGACTTGACAGGCTCAGAAAAGTCAAAAATAGTGAGATATCTTGCAGAGGGATGCAGCACTCTTAAAATTGCAAAGCTTCTGAAGCGTGATCATCGAACAATCAAGCGTTTCATTCAAAATAGTCAACAGGGTCGCAAGAAGCGTGTGGAAAAACCAAGGCACAAAATAACTGCCCATGAACTGAGAAAAGTCAAGCGTGCAGCTGCCAAGATGCCACTTGCCACCAGTTTGGCCATATTTCAGAGCTGCAACATCCCTGGAGTGCCCAAAAGCACAAGGTGTGCAATACTCAGAGACATGGCCAAGGTAAGAAAGGCTGAAAGACGACCACCACTGAACAAGACACACAAGCTGAAACGTCAAGACTGGGCCAAGAAATATCTCAAGACTGATTTTTCTAAGGTTTTATGGACTGATGAAATGAGAGTGAGTCTTGATGGGCCAGATGGATGGGCCCGTGGCTGGATTGGTAAAGGGCAGAGAGCTCCAGTCCGACTCAGACGCCAGCAAGGTGGAGGTGGAGTACTGGTTTGGGCTGGTATCATCAAAGATGAGCTTGTGGGTGGGGCCTTTTCGGGTTGAGGATGGAGTCAAGCTCAACTCCCAGTCCTACTGCCAGTTTCTGGAAGACACCTTCTTCAAGCAGTGGTACAGGAAGAAGTCTGCATCCTTCAAGAAAAACATGATTTTCATGCAGGACAATGCTCCATCACACGCGTCCAAGTACTCCACAGCGTGGCTGGCAAGAAAGGGTATAAAAGAAGAAAATCTAATGACATGGCCTCCTTGTTCACCTGATCTGAACCCCATTGAGAACCTGTGGTCCATCATCAAATGTGAGATTTACAAGGAGGGAAAATAGTACACCTCTCTGAACAGTGTCTGGGAGGCTGTGGTTGCTGCTGCACGCAATGTTGATGGTGAACAGATCAAAACACTGACAGAATCCATGGATGGCAGGCTTTTGAGTGTCCTTGCAAAGAAAGGTGGCTATATTGGTCACTGATTTGTTTTTGTTTTGTTTTTGAATGTCAGAAATGTATATTTGTGAATGTTGAGATGTTATATTGGTTTCACTGGTAAAAATAAATAATTGAAATGGGTATATATTTGTTTTTTGTTAAGTTGCCTAATAATTATGCACAGTAATAGTCACCTGCACACACAGATATCCCCCTAAAATAGCTATAACTAAAAACAAACTAAAAACTACTTCCAAAACTATTCAGCTTTGATATTAATGAGTTTTTTGGGTTCATTGAGAACATGGTTGTTGTTCAATAATAAAATTAATCCTCAAAAATACAACTTGCCTAATAATTCTGCACTCCCTGTACAGTGGCTGTACCTTAGGTTGGACAACCCCAGAGGTGATTTGTTGGGTGGTCACAGGTTGTCTTGTTGCCCCTCCTGCAGCTCTTTCTACCTTTTTACAAAGTGAAACTTGGTACGGATAGCCATGCTCCCAGTTTCATATGCCTTTGCCCCAGGATTCCCTGACTCAGCCTCTAGTTTCCCAGTCCCCGGGAATATGAAATATTGGAAGTTATGCAAACCTGCTTTGCCTAGTTGATTGTCTTGTACTTCTGCTGGACCTGGTTTCCGAAACATTACCTCCATGGACAAGGTTGTGCTTTTATTTACTCCAGGGCAGCAAAAAATGTGATATAGTGCACTAGTATCAAAGGATATATATTCTTTGTTAAAAGTCCCAAAAGTATTTTTTTTTTTTTTTAAAGTCCCAAATTGGATGAAAATGTTGTTTGAAGACTTTCAACCTCTAAGAAAGTAAATGAAATAATAGTGAAGTTCTGTTGGTGCAATTAGATATTACTACAACACTGGAAACATACTCACATTTCCTAACTTTATATCCAAGCTCTGAGTATAACAGCTTGATTTTTTTTACAAAACTCAGCTTTTATTAAAAGGTGTTTTAACAGCCACTGGGGATTATTTAATAGTTATTTGTTTAAAAAAACATGACAAAACACAATGTCTATTATTTCAGCGGTTTACCAGATTCATTTTTACATGTCCCCACCCTCTGTGTGATGTCACCTTCACTCCGACGATCGTTTCGTCAAACAGCACTTGGCTTTTTCAGAACATTTCAAATACGGCACCAACACTCGGGAGTCGGGGGCGTATCGCTTACAAAATATAAATATATATACATACACACACTGGGTTCTCCCACCTATACAAATATAGGAGTTGTCATTTTCGGCCAGTGAACTTTAGCAGTTAGTACATACGCATGAGATGATTATTTAGAAGAAAAAAAATATATAATCTAATATGAATAATATTCCAGCTCCTATACTATTGAATCCTAAAAACCTCATCCCATTGACAGCTGTTTTTTTTGTTTTGTTTTTATTCTCTGTGAAACAATGCATCACTTATTTTCATTGTTACATCCCTTATTGTATGTAAAGGATTCCATCACATCCCATTATCTGTTCTCACCTCCAGGCTGTTCACATAGGAATACTTTTGTTTTTACAAATCTTGTTAGCTTGGAATTGCATGCAGCCCTACAGCCCCTTTGCAGACAAGAAAGAGTTAATGGAAAGGAAATCAAATAACCAAACAAGCGATCCTTTATCTGGAAAAACTAAGAAGGGATTTTTTTTTTTAAAGGAACTAGTGTGATTGTTTGTCATGAACACACAGTCAGCAAACCCTGTTCTGCTTTCTGATGCCTGCAAATAACCTCTGGTGATAGACCAGTTGAACTGCAGTCATTTCCATTTTGCCAGCAAACTGCAAAAAATACACGTGCTTGTTACAGCTCCACCGCACTCGTGATTCTGTACAGAAAGGGTTATCTATTTAAATGTTGATAATAGATTAAATGAATATTATTAAATTAACTACAATGCATAAAACAGCCCTAATACACATAGGTGGAAAAAAAAAAATCAGCAGATTACCAGTCAGGAATTTTTTTTTATTTTTGTTTTACTAGTGTCCCCAGTAATAACAAAAATGTTCTATTTTGTTAGGGTATTTAATTATTAAATTAATTATTATTGCCAGCCACGTATATAACCGCTGCAAAGTGATTTAACACAGATTCAGGAACTGCAATGCATTGTCACAGCATCTAAGCAGGTTATGGCTGTAAAGCCAAATCGGGAACAGCATATGCAAGTAGCCATGTGCTGCTCAGTAAAACACAGAAGCATGACTGATAACAGTTTTCTTTAACGATCCAGATAGAGCATACCATTTTAATAAACTTTCCAATTTACTTATATTATCTAATTTGCTTTGTTCTCTTGTTATCCATTGTTGAATACCTAAGTAGGCTCAGGGGCTGGGAGCTAGCTGCTGATTGGTGGCTGCACATATATACACCTCTTATGTTTGGCTTACTGATGTATACAGCTCGCTCCCAGTAGTGCATTGCTGCTCTTTCAATAAAGGATACAAAGAAAATAAACATTGATAATAGAAGTAAATTAGTTTAAAATTGTAGGCTGTATTTCAGGAGTTTATAAACCAGTCCTTAGGCCTCCCTATCAGGATTTCCAGGTTAACCACCATGTTTACTAATTAGCTGATTATTTCACCTATGCTCAAGTTCAGATATCCTGAAAATATGGCCTGTTGGGGAGACCTGAGAACAGGTTTGAAATCCCCTGCTCTATTTCAACCATGAAAGAAAACATTTAGGTTTCATGTCCATGTAACCCTGTTGCTTTGGGTTAAACACACACTTAGCAGCAAACATGGTAACTTATTAGCCCAATTTAATGATGCTGGTACTAGTGGAAAGTTCTGCTAATACAGTTTAACCATCTCTCTTTTATGCTGCCGTATTAATCTGCTCTCAAAGACACTCAGTTACAATGTAGGGATGTGAAAACTTTTATAACGAGGAGTATTCAATCTGTTAAAAGACATAGGGGCCGATTTATCAAGGGCCGAACAGCCCTTGATGCCCCTGAAGGCTCGCCGGAAACAGCTGTTATGAAGCAGCGGTCTTAAGACCACTGCTCCTTAACTAGTCCGTCTGCTCCGAGCGGCGGACAGCAATTAACCCGATCCTATACGATCGGGTTGATTGACACTCCCTGCTAGCGGCAGAATGGTCATGAATCTGCAGGGGGCGGCATTGCACAAGCAGTTCACCAGAACTGCTTGTGCAATGTTAAATGCAGACAGCGTATGCTGTCGGCATTCAGCGATGTCTGTCGGACATGATAAGCTACAGCATATCATGTCGGATAGACATTGATAATTCGGCCCCATATTATTATCATTTATTTGTATAGCGCCGCCAAATTCCGTAGCGCTGGGTACAATGATATGGGTATACAATGACAACATTTTGATAAAAATACAAAACATAAAACTAAACAAATCTGGTACAGGAGGAAGAGGGCCCTGCTCCGGAGAGCTCACATATAATCTGAAATAAATTTATTAGCCTAAATGTATTGTATACTTAATGGAATAACACAGTTTGTAAAAATAAATAATACAAAATAGAAACAGGCATATTTACTCATAGGCAAAGAAGGATGCATTTTGGGAAATGTGCATCACATGGGTAAACTCTTAGCTGACAGTAAAGGCATCAGTACACTGTGCAGTAATGAGCTGGAACCCCCCTGTGTGACAGAAATGTGGGTAAACAGTATTTATGAATCAAAAATTAAAATTGCAGGTACATAGGATCACTAAGACCCACCAAGGAAATAAATGTTTTATAAGCATTTAAAACGTTGCCTTTTGTTAAAGGGACAGTATACACCAATTTTTATAGAACTGCATGCAATAGACACTACTATAAAGAATAATATGCACAGATGCTGATCTAAAAATCCCGTATAAAACCTTTTTAAAACTTACTTAGAAGCTCCCAGATTAGCACTGTTGAAAAGGTTGACAGCCACTCAGTGAAAGCAGACACTCCCCCCCCCCCCTTCCTCTACATATGAAATGACCCTTTACACAAACAGGAGCAAGCTCTAGTAGGTATACATCAGTATACTCCTAAAGCTTTGGGGCTTGACTAGGAGTCTGAAATCAGCACAATGTTATTTAAAAATAAGCAAAACTATACAATAATAATAAAAAAGCATGTATGGGCTATATAAATGGATCATTTATGCAAAGAAAAATATAGTGTATAATGTCGCTTTAAGTAACATTAGTTTCTGCATTAATTTATGCCATCTCTTTGTACCATGTTTCGCAATCACGTAAATTACAGAAAACTACAGCACAAGGTCAGAGAAGCATTAATAGACCAAAATGAAAATACTAAAGTAACAATTTGGTTCATTGTAATATAAACTGGGAAATAACATCAATCTTGATTTTAACATTATAAATAACAAGTCATGTTCTACAAATAAAATGAGTACCCTGTCATCTTCTAAATCCATGTGACTCCAATCAAATCCCCACAAGACAGTGACAGGAAGTTGCCTGCAGCTACCTATTTGTTATAAAGTATAGCACTGGTAGACTAGTAATTTATATGAAAATTATATAGGTTGCAGCCCCTGTCTTCCCTACAGTATAATTACAACTCAGCACCCTTGATCAGTACTGTTACAGCTACAAACATTTAAATTGCTGTTTTTACATTTCAGCAAGTCACAACATGCTGCAGGATTACAAAGCACCACTAAATCCTAAAGTACCGCTACTTTTTCTGTGTGACCTTAGATTGTTTCTGCAGTCAGACATGTAAAGTAAAATTATTTCACAAAAGAATCACAATGGAGTACTCAGTCACTCTAGTAGCAAGAGTAGATAACTTTCTGACAACTATAACTACCCTGCATTTAACTGCCAGTAAATACATTGACAGCCTGCAATGCCATTGCCACTATATAATCAATTGATTATTTATTGGGGGTGGGGGGGACAGAACAGACTTTACCAACCCCCTGAATTAGTCTATTGTTTTGGTCTCCTCCATAGTTATCTTTTCACTGTTTGGGAAGAATAGGGGGAAAAAAACACATCACAAGTAGAGCACATACTGGGAGTATTCCAGCGCTGGAATTTGCAATGTCATTAGCTGCAGAACCCTATAACCAGCCCCCATATTACTGTGCAGAGGGGAAGGAAGACAGCAGCACTCTATTCTGCACAAGTGATCTCACCCCAGTCTGTCTGAGCTGGGAGTGGGCTGACATACTGTATGCAACAATGTTAAAATCAACTCATTTCTCAGGCTGATCTTTCTACTGGATTCTTTTATTTCGCTATAGGATGCAGAACTTATAAATAACAGGCAGCATCATATGTTTAAACATACAACCACACACCTAAGGCTGTTTTGTAGCAGAAAAGTGTATATCAAGCTGAAGCCATACACTGGTTATGAAAGGGTACCAATAAAAATAATTACAGTGGGTGTATTTTAAATGTATAAACTACAAATTTAACTAACTCAGATTTTACCACCCCTGCTGCAATAAGGGAACTACAGATTTGTCTCTTTCTTTATGTCTCAGCTTACATTGTAACCAGCCCCCAGAGTATAAATATAACAGTTGCTGATGTGCAGGGTTAGGGAGTCGTTCATAGTTTGGTCTCAACCAAACTGTATCAGATTGTTGTTGTTTTTTACTGCAGTATAAAGCTAATGTTAAATATATATACAGTATACACATTTATATTTACCTTGTGTGTTTTGATCCAGATCTTTCTCCTGCTTTGCGAGTTCCACTGCCTGGTTTTCCATGTCCTCAAGACAATAGATAAAATATCTAATATTATTTACAATTTAGCTTTTAATTCCACTTTGTCCAATGATACTTTCTTTTTAATCTCACGGTTTAGTTTTCCTTCTCATTCCTTTAAGGCAACAGGATCCTTTTAACAGTTGAAAAAAGCCTTCATCACCATGGAGGGAAGAGAAATATTGTCCAGCCCCCTCCCTACTCAAACAGAAAGCGAGGGTCTGGTGAGATTTGTTTTTGAATGGAGTTGAAAAGCTGGATCCCACTGAAGACAAAGATAAGGGGAACCCTAACTCCCGATGCTGATCAGCTCCCTCCCCCCGAAAATGATTCGGGGTTCTCCTACAAAAGAAAATCTGAAATCTTAAGGATAACTATAGAGAAAGATCTTAACACAGCAGCTGATGGGACTGCTATTGTAGCAGACCCTGAACAGCTTCTAAAGCAGGACTGAACTATTCAAAGTGAAAGGGGGAGCCCAGCCTCCTTGGCTTAACAAAACCCTTTCATTTACTAAGATTAAAATTGACTGCTTTCCACAGCACAACACGAATGTTTGTGGTGTATATCAGCTCACTCAGTACAGTGAGTCATACTGCGTTGATTTTAAAGCTAGGCTTGCACAATGCCGTGTGAAATAAACTAACACCCCTACTTGGTGTAATGAGTTAGTCCAGCAGCATGTTGAGACTATCTAAGGAAAGTTACATTCTTTTAGGATTGGGAAGCACAGATGGTGACTCATTTAGCTTGGCCCCATACACCCAGCCCTGTGCTGAGGATGCAGGCAGAGTCTCTGTGATCAAGGATAATAACGCCTGCATCATTCAGCACAGCTTATTGCTTCTGGCTCACAGCTCAGCACACAGCAGGAACACAGTGACGTCACATGCGGTATTGCGTCACCAGGAGGGATAGCTTCAATTCATTGTTGCCCCTTCTGGGTGCGTTGATATTTCCGGTACCACAGGCAGGGCATGTTCTGGTAGCAGAACAGTCAGAGGTTTTTAGTGATATCAGAAAACGTAGAAGTTTTTATTTACACATGTAAAATCTGGACGCCCTATCATTTATAAAAAATATGTGTATCCTGTCTTTAAAGGATTTATTTAACCCAAACATTGTATTTGCTCTGTTGAAAATAGTTTTTTTTTTCTGGTTTCTTGTCTATTAATATATTTTGAAATGTGGTGCTTATATGCTGAAACATTTAATAAAGTAACGTATTAGGAGTCACAGTGCAATTATAAAAAATGAATTAATAAAATATATTAACAAAAATAAAAAGGAGAAATATAACAGAACCTATAACTGTACCAGAATAGCCTCTGTTCCAGGGAAATGGAATAGAAAATGGCCAGACACTGTTCTAGCTTATTATGTGAAAAACAATATTATTTTGCTGAAACCACAATTAAAGTGAAGGTCCATTTTGATGAATTAGTGCCTAGTTTTAATAAACCTATTAAAAACAAGGGCACTTTAATTCATCAAAATAGACATTTCACTGTTTTCTTCAAAAATGTACCTTTTAATCCTGAATGCCGCTCCAGCGATTCCCTGGGCCGTCGGAAGCCTCTGCAGATGTCAGAAATGACGAATCAGGCTTT
Organism: Bombina bombina; assembly: GCF_027579735.1. NCBI lineage: Eukaryota > Metazoa > Chordata > Amphibia > Anura > Bombinatoridae > Bombina > Bombina bombina. The sequence goes on along the minus strand of NC_069501.1, from coordinate 541,390,060 downwards.
CCTCCAATCACAGCTTCCTCCCTCCGAGGGAATCTTGACCTGATGCAACGGTGTGATTGGAGGAAGCCGGATTATTACTTTTATTTCTGCAGTGTAGTTTCAGGGATAGGCACAGACAAAGGCTGTGGCGCACATTTTCCAAAGTACAGACCTTAGTGAAGGACACCAAGGTACATTTGAAATTAAAAACATTATTTTATAGTGCTTGGTGTTATTATACTAATGCAGATACCATTGATCCTATAACCAGCCCTCCTCTGGCTATACCCATGTGCCAGTGTCTCTACTGTGTCATTATATAGTGCTGGGAGTTATTATACTGATGCAGATACCATTGATCCTATAACCAGCCCTCCTCTGGCTATACCCATATGCCAGTGTCACTACTGTGTCATTATATAGCGCTGGGTGTTATTATACTGATGCAGATACCACTGACCCTATAACCAGCCCTTGTCTGGCTATACCCATGTGCCAGTGTCTCTACTGTGTCATTATATAGCGCTGGGTGTTATTATACTGATGCAGATACCACTGATCCTATAACCAGCCCTCCTCTGGCTATACCCATGTGCCAGTGTCACTACTGTGTCATTATATAGTGCTGGGTGTTATTATACTGATGCAGATACCACTGATCCTATAACCAACCCTTGTCTGGCTATACACATGTGCCAGTGTCACTACTGTGTCATTATATAGTGCTGGGTGTTATTATACTGATGCAGATACCACTGACCCTATAACCAGCCCTTGTCTGGCTATACGCATGTGCCAGTGTCTCTACTGTGTCATTATATAGTGCTTGGTGTTATTATACTAATGCAGATACCATTGATCCTATAACCAGCCCTCCTCTGGCTATACCCATGTGCCAGTGTCACTACTGTGTCATTATATAGCGCTGAGTGTTATACTGATGCAGATACCACTGACCCTATAACCAGCCCTTGTCTGGCTATACGCATGTGCCAGTGTCACTACTGTGTCTTTGTATAGAGCTGGGTGTTATTATACAGATGCAGATACACATCCAGTTTTTTACTCAGGCTTTATTTATTTCATAACGTATCAACCAATATCGCTAGCAGTCTCTTGACAAGCCACTAACTTTATTCAGGTTGTGGCGGACACTGCAAGGGTTAGTTTCGGACACCAGTGTCCGTGTACGGACACCTTGCCTATCCCTGATAGTGATCCCTCCTAAACCATTCTATCTCCCTGATCTCTCCTAAACAGCTCTCAAAACCCTCCAGCTAACGGTGGCCATCTTTGGTACTGACATCTGTCTCGCAGTACCCAATTTATAGTTTTTTTTATTATATTTCTAATTTATTATTTTTGCTGTAGCATAGTGGCCCCCCTTCCCCATGATCGTTATTTACGGTGCCCTCACCCCACATCCCAACCTTTTTCTATAGTGCAGCACCCCATCCCTCTCTCTCGTCAAAATATATTTTCTGCAGTGTAGGGCCCCTGTGCCCTAAAATGCAAATATACTCTATATTTATTTAAAACAACAAATATTATCTTTCTGATTACAATGCTGTGCAATCTATCGGAGGGTATTATGTATACAAATGTATTACAAAGTATATAAAACCACCTTTAGGTTACATGTATAAGCTGTATTATGACGTGTAAATATTGTCTAAATGACATAAGATATCGTTGTTTACATTTGGTCCCATCCTATCTCCGAACTGTCCCATTTTACAGATGAAAACATTCCAAAATCCAAAATACTCTGAAATCCAAACCTTTTCCGTTTCTTAAGCATTTTGGATTAAAGTTTTTCTGCTTGTATATGAAAAAAAAGCTGTTTGCTCATTGAAACCTCAACCCATTGTTCTTAAAGCCACACCCATTTAAATGGACCGAGCATGCAGGAAGAGCATGCCTTATCTTATCTCTATTTATACACAAAGACCAATACTTAATTACTAAAAAATTTATTTTCAATTGCTTGAATAAATGTAAAGGTGCAGTTTCCAATACATTTAATGCTATGCAGCTGATGTAACAAGTGAATTAGAAAATGTTAAAGGGACAATGTGGTCTAAGAAGTAGCTGTTGAGAGTTCATTGTATTCCAAACACTGGGAACTTCCCACTCAGAGGCTGATTTCTGCTGCTGACATGTTTACATAACTTTTCTATAGAAGGTATTATTTGTAAACAATTTAAAGGGATAGACAATTAAATGTGCACGATTCAGATAGACCATGACATTTTAAGACACTTTTAAATTTCATTTTATTTTTAAATGTACTTTGTTCTCTTGGTATCCGTTGTTGAAAAATATGTACATATTTTATGCTAGTGGGAGCTAACTGGTAATTAGTGCCTGTACACATTTGTCTCTTGTGATTGGCTGACTAGATGTGTTCAGCTAGCTCTCAGTAGTACCTTGCTGCTCCTTCAGCAAAGGATATCAAGGGAATTCAAAGCAAATTTGATAATAAACATAAATTGGAAATTTGTTTACATTTTTATGTTCTATCTGAATCCTGAAAGAAAAAAAATTGAGTTTCATATCCCTTTAATATACTCCAGCAGGTTAAATGGATCACTGGGTAAACTTACGGGAAAAAACATTTGCACTGCAATGTCTTTTTAATTTGCAGTACAACAGGTGACTTACAGTTTAAATAAGAGGGCTCTATGTATGCACATATTTAATTATATTGATATATAGACTATGAAAACAAGTTTTATCTTTTTTAGTTAGCTCATTTGAGAAATTAGTTGTTTTAAACTTTAGAAAAAAACAACTAAATACAAAATATATTAAACATATAAAATAAGTTAGAAAACAATTCTTGTCTATTAAAATAAAACAATGATAAATAAAATAGGAACAATTTTTTGTTCTACCTACATATCTTAAAGGGACATGAAACCCCCCCAAAATTGTTCCTGATTCAGATAGGGCATGTAATTTTAAACAACTTTCCAATTTATTTCTATTATATATTTTGCTTCAGTTTCTTGGTATCCTTTATTGAAGGTACAGCAATGCACTACTGGGAACTTGCTGAAAATATGGGCAAACCAATGACAAGAGGCATATGTGTGCAGCCACCAATCAGCAGCTAGCCCCCAGCTCCTGAGCCTAACCAGGTATCCTTTTCAACAAAGGATACCAAGGAAACAATGCAAATTGGATAATAGAAGTAAATTGGAAAGTTGTTTAAAATTGCATGTAGTATTTGAATCATGAAATACATTTTTTGGGTTTCATGTTCCTTTAAGACTGAATAACCCTATTATGACAACTATGTTGATAAATACATAGTGATACAGACGTCACCCATAAAAGCAAACAGCACTTATAGAAAGGTTTTGAATAAACAACTCTAAATGGTTGTTGGTGGAAACAAATGGATTGCTTGTATCGTCAGCTGTTTGTATGCCTGAACTCTCTCACTCGGAATTTAGGAATTACTTAGGCTTCCCTTAAAAGATAGTTTTGAGGGAAGATTTGATGAGAGTCTAAGACAGTCAGCTAGATTACAAGTTTGGCGTTATGAGTGAAAAAGCAGCGTTATGCTTCATAACGCTGCTTTTTCCCTAACGCCGCTATTACAAGTCTTGCAGGTATAGGTGTACTGCACACTTTTTTGGCCGTCACGCAACATCAGTACCGCACTTTTAAAAAAGTCCTTTTTTCAATGGGACTTCCATAGTGCCGGTATTACGAGTTTTGCCTGGGAGGCCAAAAAGTGAGCGGTACACCCTATACCGACAAGATTCGTACCGCCATCTAAAGTCAGTAGTTATGAGTTTTACGTTACAAAGCTGTAGCATAAAACTGATAACTAAACTGTCACAAAGTACACTAACACCCATAAACTACCTATTAACCCCTAAACTGAGGCCCTCCCACATTGCAAATAATACAATTATTAACCCCTAATCTGCCGCTCCGGACATCGCCGCCACTTAAAAAATGTATTAACCCCTATTCCGTTGCTCCCCGACATCGTTGCCACTATAATAAAATTATTAACCCCTAAACCGCTGCCCGTCCACATCAAAAACACTATTTAAATATAATTAACCCCTAATCTGCCGTCCGCCCACTCTGCCACTATAATAAACCTATTAACTCCTAAACCTAACCCTAACGTTACCCTAACACCCCCTAACTTAAATATAATTAAAATAAATCTAAATAAAACCTACTATTAATAACTAATTCCTATTTAAAACTAAATACTTACCTTTAAAATAAACCCTAAGCTAGCTACAATATAACTAATAGTTACATTGTAGCTATCTTAGGTTTTATTTTTATTTCTCAGCTAATTTTGTATTTATTTTAACTAGGTAGACTAGTAAGTAAATAGTTATTAACTATTTACTAGCTACCTAAATACAAAGTTACCTGTAAAATAAAACCTAACCTGAGTTACACTAACACCTAACATTACAATAATATTAAATAAATTAAATTAACAAAATACATTTATCTAAATTACAAAAAAAAAATAAACACTAAATTACACAAAATAAAAAAAGAAATGATCAAAAATAAAAAACAATTACTCCTAATCTAATAACCCTATCAAAATAAAAAATAACAATAAACTGCCAATGACCCTTAAAAGGGCCTTTTGCGGGGCATTGCCCCAAATAAATCAGCTCTTTTACCTGTAAAAAAAAATACAAACAACCCCCTAACAGTAAAACTCACCACCCACACAACCAAACCCCCCAAATAAAATCCTATCTAAATAAACCTAAGCTAAACATTGCCCTGAAAAGGGCATTTGGATGGGCATTGCCCTTAAAAGGGCATTTAGTTTTTTTACTGCCCAAACCCTAAGCTAAAAATAAAACCCACCCAATAAACCCTTAAAAAAACCTAACACTAACCCCGACGATCCACTTACAGTTTTTGAAGACCGGACATCCATCCTCATCCAGGCAGCAGAAGTCTTCATCCAAGCGGGCAGAAGTCTTTATCCAGACGGCATCTTCTATCTTCATCCATCCGGCGCAGAGTGGGTCCATCTTCAAGACATCCGGCGCGGAACATCCTCTTCTTCCGATGGCTGTTGAAGAATGAAGTTTCCCTTTAAATTACGTCATCCAAGATGGCGTCCCTTACATTCCGATTGGCTGAAAGAATTCTATCAGCCAATAGGAATTAAGGGGGAAAAAATCCTATTGGCTGTTTCAATCAGCCAATAGGATTGAGCTTTCATCCTATTAGCTGATCCAATCAGCCAATAGGATTGAGCTCGCATTCTATTGGCTGATTGGAATAGCCAATAGAATGCAAGCTCAATCCTATTGGCTGATTGGATCAGCCAATAGGATGAAAGCTCAATCCTACTTAGGGTTATGTTAGGGGATAATATATTTATTTAGTGTTAGTGATGTGGGAGGCCAGAGGTTTAGGGGTTAATAACTTTAGTATAGTGGCGGCGGCAACATTGGGGACGGCAGATTAGGGGTTAATAAATTTATGTAGGTGGCGGCGACATTGGGGGTGGCAGATTAGGGGTTAATACATTTATGTAGGTGGCGGCGACATTGGGGGCGGCAGATTAGGGGTTAATCAGTGTAGGTAAGTGGCAGCGATGTTGGGGGCAGCAGATTAGGGGTTAATAAATTTATGTAGGTGGCGACGACATTGGGGCGGCAGATTAGGGGTTAATAAGTGTAATGTAGGTGTCGACGATGTTGGGGGCGGCAGATTAGGGGTGTTTAGACTCAGGGTTTATGTTAGGGTGTTAGGTGTAAACATAATTTTTTTTTCCCCATAGACATTAATGGGGCTGCGTTTACGCTCCGTGATTGCAGATGTTAGGCTTTTTTTTAGCTGGCTCTCCCCATTGATGTCTATGGGGAAATCGTGCACGAGCACGTCAAAACACTGCTTGTATTTGGGTGAGGTATGGAGCTCAACGCAACCATATCGCCCGCACAAGCCGTTTTTTTGCAAACCTGTAATAGCAGCGCTATGAAAGCTGAGTGGTGAAAAAAACTTGCAAGTTATTAGCGAGCAGCCATAACGCAAGACTCGTAATCTGGCTGAGTGTTTTTCTATTCCAAGCCAATTTTTAAAGGGTGTGTGTACTCTAAAAGAGTTTCTCCTTTAATGTTTTCCCAATTATCTATTTTATCTGCTGGCATGTATGGAATTGCTCCCTTACATTTATTTTGTCATTTGAAATAGCTTATTTTGCCTCTTGTATCTACCACATATGCTGAACATTTTAGTACTGCAGTATTGGTTATACAAAGGCTATGTAAACAAGAAACAGCAAAGTAAGTCACGCTCCTAATGAGGATGTGAGAGAAAGGTACTAAAATGTTTATTATTAATATTTCAATAGCTCTGTATTGGCTTTTGTGTATACTACAAAATAAGATAGGAAAATGGTTCATTTGAAAGGGGTTAGATTTAACTAGCAAAAACACTGTTTCATATACAAAAAGGACCCGTTTTCCATATGTTTATACTCTGCAACTGGTATAAAACGTAATTGGGAACACATTAAGGGGATATACATTTTACAGTACAGTGACCCTACTTGAGCTATGTAGTAACTCTCTTTCCTGTTGGGCTTTCTTGAGGACTGGAATTGAGAAATATTAATCTAATGGAATCAGGGAGTCCAATAGGACGGGTGCACCATTATAAAATAGGCTAGTGGGAGATAATGAACCTTAGTGGTGGAAGCAGAGCAAGGTGCATTTAGGGGGGTATTTGGAGACAAGATAAGATATGCAGGAGGGGATCAGTGCTGTTGATTGGTTGGATTTTGAATACAATCCTGGAGGCTAATGGAAGTTAATATATTACTAAGTGCGGTAAACTCTTAAAATATGACACTGATTTTATTGCACATTTTAGCAAGGACTGACCCATTAAGAATGTAATGTGCCCAATGTGTAGGATTGGCACAGCCATTAGTACACTTTGCTATTGAAGGACTCACTCATTAAATATATTACTGCTATAAATACACCTTGGTTTCTGGAGAAATTGACTTCTACAGGAACATTTTTCTGCAAATAATGTTGTGGTTATTTAACCACAAAATACTTTTTTTTTTTTCAAGTAATTATCCCCTGTAAATATTTATTTAAAAAAAAAAGCAAAATAAAGTACCTGAATTTAACATTTCAGTTGTCACTTTTTAAATTATGCTTTTCTCAATCAGGCAAAATATGGAAAGGCTGATCTGGGCATGTAGGCTGTGTACAACTGTGCCTGGCTGTCAAGCCCGTGCATAATATATGTGCACTCTAAGTATAGGGTGACCATATTGCCACTTTAAAAAAGGAACATAAAAAAAAAAATGCCAGGGTTCTTTTACAGAACATTTATTTAAACAGCCCTGAAAAAAGCCCTGACATATGTATTGTTTATATGTGTTCCTTTTTAAAGCAGCAACATGGTCACCCTATCCAAGTAGCATCTCTGTTTGCTCTGAGATGGGCACCAGAGGTTTGTAGTAAGTGCTGATCTCAAAGTTGATTTCACCTAAAAGGTTTTTTTTGTTTAAATATAAAAGTTTCCTTTTAGTCTTTCTATAACTCAAAAATGACAACCCAGTGCCAGTTTCACACCCTAGACAGCCGCTCTTTGGTGCATGTGCACTGTACCCTTGTTTACACCAGTCAGAAGCTAAATATATATGTTCTAAGATCATCACCTGGGGGTATGTAAGAGGTGCTGATCTTTATGATAAAACAGGCTAAAACAGTCACTTTTTAGCACACATAATATTTATGGATCAGTACAGCCCTTGCATGATGTTGAATGCCATGTCCCCTTAATTCAGAGGTCAGTACTAGTGTAATTTTTAACAGCACTTAGAGTGCTGCACTAAGGGGTGAATTGGCATTTCATACAGTGCTTGTCACATCTCTGCCTGGCTGTCCGGCAGTGTGACAGCCAGGCCTAATACTATCTTCCTCTTCACTATTAATAATGGACAGGCATCTTGCATGCAGGAATCAAGGTTTGATGTGGGTATAAGGCTGACCGAGGGACTGTAGGGTCAGGGGTCTGATTGGATGTTTGTTTATAGTATTACATCAGCAAACCACTTACTGTATAAAAGGCTGCTGACCCTGCTTTAAATGATCAAGGTGTGTCTAAATAGCTTGAGTAGTATTTGCAGTAGAATATTTAGTCACTGCCATTATCCCCTTTTCCCTATCTCCTTCTACATGCCTGTACCATTTAGAGGGACCTATTCCATAGATTCCAATGAAACATATTTTCTGTCACTCTGGTGATCCTACTAGATTTTCAAGCTTAAATTCTTCTCTGCTCTTTCTTTCTTTGAGTGTTTCTCAGCCTTGGGCAAAGTATAAAGCTGTGACAACTCTGTGTGAGACAAACAGCTATTTAGTGTATCCGTGAGAGATTCAGACGCTACATAGACAAAAACAAACACAACCCAGGCTTGGAGATGATGTCAGCGGGCAAAGTCCTAGTTTATTTTTTCCCTGGCAATTAAGTTTTATCAATCTGTATTTTAATTATATATTTTTTCTCCTGTAGTTTAATTAAGTTCAATAGGTTTTTTTTTTTTCAAGAGCGAGATGATTCACCGCATAATAAAGATTTTGTAGTTTGACTTAGCTATTTGCTTTCCTGGCCTGTCTGGCATTTCCTGACCTCTTTATACCCTGTTGCAGTTCTCAAGATATTGATGCCGCAGCTTTACATTGGCTGACAGACACAGCATTATTTTATAGCCGCTTGTCTTGAAAGGCTTGAGCATTTCCTGGAAATTCCTAAATGGAAAGGGACTATGCCAACAAAGGAGCCCAATAAATAAGCTTAAACAATATATAGTAACAACTGCTTTATACAACAAGAAGCTGTAGAAACTGCAATAAAATAGATTATACAAATTGTTTAAATTCTACAAGAAATATGAGATTAAAGGGACATGAAATTCATTTTTTCTTTCTTTCATGATTTAGAAAGAGCATGCAATTTTAAACAGCTTTCCAATTTACTTCTATTAGCTGACTTGCTTCATTCTCTTGATATCCTTTTTTAAAAAGCATATCTTAATAGGCTCAGTAGCTGCTGATTGGTGGCTTTGTACATAGATGCCTCGTGTGATTGGCTCACTTATGTGCATTGCTATTTCTTCAACAACAAAAATATCTGAAGAATGAAGCAAATTAGATTAAAAAAGTAAAGTGGGATGTTGTTTAAAATAGTATTCTCTATTTGAATCATGAAAGAAAAAGTTTGGGTTGTATGTCCCTTTAACAAACCACATTTTAGTTTTTATACACATGCAAATTGTTTCTGTATTTATAGATGAATAATCTGTGAGAAAACCCTATGGGGACAATTTATTATATGGCAGGAGGACATGATTCACTGTAGCGAATCATGTCCGCCCGACATCGCTAAATGCCGACAGCATACACTGTCGGCATTTAACATTGCACAAGCATTTCTAGTGGAATGCTTGTGCAATGCCGCACCCCTGCACATTCCCGACCAATCAGCCACTAGCAGGGGATGTCAATCATCCCGATTGTATCTGATCGGATGTTTGAAGCCCCCCACCTAAGAGGTGGCGGACAAGTTAAGGAGCAGCATTTTTAACTTAATGGGATACTAAACCCAATTTTTTTCTTTCATGAGTCAGATACAGCATGCAATTTTAGGCAACTTTCTAATTTACTACTATTTATCATTTTTTCTTTGTTCTCATGTTATCTTTATTTGAAAAAGCAGAAATATAAGCTTAAGAGCCGGACTATTTTTGGTTCACTACCTGGGTAGCGCTTGGTGATTGGTGGCTAAATGTAGCAAACCAATCAGCAAGCTGTACACAGGTGCTGAACCAAAAATGGGCCGGCTCATAACCTTACATTCTTGCTTTTGCAAATAAAGATAGCAAGAGAAGGAAGAAAAATTGATAATAGGAGTAAATTAGAAAGTTGCTTAAAACTGCATGCTCTATCTGAATCATAAAAGAAAACATTTGGGTGTAGTATCCCTTTAAGTTCCCGGCGAGCCAGAAACTACGGGGGTAGTTTGCAGCATCCGCTGCTTAATAAATCTACCCCTATGAATGAACCTTAGTTCCTGAAAACTTGTGTCTGAGCATAGTAGGATAATTTCAGGAGACAGAAGTAGGGTTAAAGGCTAAAGGGACCATGATACTCAAATGTTGAACTATTTGAAAGTAATGCAGCATAGCTGTGAAAAGCTGACTAGAAAATAACACCTTAACATCTCTATGTAAAAAATATATTTTACCTCAAAATATCCCTCAGTAGCCACTAACCACATCCCATTACAAAAGAACTTTAGGCAGCCAATCAAGATGCTAGTCCCATGACTTGTAAGAGAGCATGTATCTGACATGTGCAGTTACAGTTATGCTATTTCCCTCCTCAGGAAATTTACTAGGAAATCTTGTGATATTTCAGTGAAATTTTCTGAGGTCACAGTGAAGCAAAGTGTGACATCAGCACTGATGATGAAGCTCATTGGCTGTTTTTTTTTTTCTTCCAACATGTAGCTGGAAGAATCACATCTCACCATCAGCAGCACTCGTAAAGTAAAAATACCTTTATTTTTTAAAATAAAGGTGTTGTTTTTGCTGATGGTGAGATGTGATTGAAGGATTGTCAGTGTCCTTAGTACAGCATGCACTACACAGGAGGTGCTGTGCTATATTGCCAGTTTAGTAGCTGAAAGATTACTATTCACAGGGCACTTGCTATTGTGAGTAAAATACCTTCTTTTTTATATAGAGATGTTCAGGTGATATGTTTTTGTCAGCTTTTTACAGTTATGCTGCATCACTTTCAAGTGATTTATCATATGGGTATTATGTCCCTTTAAATGGATAGAAAACTTTAAAAAAAACTTATATAAAGCATAAGGAAGAGATTAATTTAAAATGAAAGTAAATTTAACCACATATGAATACGGCTATGGTTTAATGGACTATAAACTAGTGTAGTCGCTAACTTTATTTCTTTTTTTTGTTAACAGTTTGTGAAATATAGATATAATTGCTATCTAACCTTTCCCCATGTTTCTCAGCCCCCTTGCTTTCTTCCGACTTTATCTTTCTAATTCTTACCAGCGGTCCCACCCACCGTATATGCAATGAAGTGTGCTCGTTCTGGAGAAAATAATTTAGGTGCATGCGCAATATTTCGATCTCCGCTAAGATACATACTAACAATGAATCACTAGATTAATTGTTTAGTATGTCAGCAGGGATCGTCCTAGCAGTGTGTCGGCACACTCGCTCGCTCCGTGTAAATGCAGTGACGAAAGTATGAGAATTCCCTATATTTAAAATGTGCATACGGCTTGCGTGAACGTGCTTCAAGAAACAGAAGCAGTTAGCAGCATGCGCATTTAAAGCCGGGGGCGTATATTGAACTGATTTAGACGCCACTGGGGGAACCAATCAGTTCAATATTGCTGGATTCGTCACCGCAAAGGAAAATGAATTTTTCATGTGGGTGGAGGATCGGTGAGTGACTTTGGAAAATACAATTGTAAAAAAAAAGGTTTTAAACAACGATGTGAAAAAAATTATAAATTAAAGTAACGTTTATTTTTAATATATTTTGAGAATGTTTGTAACGAATAGGCTTAGTTTACTTTTACTTTCAGGACACTTTCATGGTTAAGAAAGCTTGCAATTGTTTAATTTACTTCTGTTACCAAATTAACTTATATTCTTATTTGTTGGTAAACATACCTAGGAAGGCTCCGGAACAGCAAAGCACTACTGGGAGCTAGCTGGTTATTAGTGACTATACACATATGCCTCTTGTCATTGGCTTGCCAGATGTGTTCAGTTGGCTTCCAGTCATGGCATTGCTGCTCTAGAGCTGGCTTTAGATATGTGTTTAACTCTTTTGCAGGTGTTAGGTATATAGTTTATATGCAAGTAATAAGAAAGAAAGAAAAAGAGCTTTAACAAACTTCTTTGGCATAGTTTTAATACACTTTCACTGTTTGTGAATAATACCAGTATTAAAGGGACACTGAACCCAATTTTTTTTATTTTGTGATTCAGATAGAGCAGGCAATTTTAAGCAACTTTCTAATTTACTCCTATTATCAATTTATCTTCGTTCTCTTGCTATCCTTATTTGAAAAAGAAGGCATCTAAGCTTTTTTTTTTGGTTCAGGCCTCTGGACAGCAATTTTTTATTGGTGGATGAATTTATCCACCAATCAGCAAGAACAACCCAGGTTGTTCACCAAAAATGGGCCGGCATCTAAACTTACATTCTTGCATTTCAAATAAAGATAAAAAGAGAATGAAGAACATTTGATAATAGGAGTAAATTAGAAAGTTGCTTAAAATTTCATGTTCTATCTGAATCACGAAATAACAATTTTGGGTTCAGTGTCCCTTTAACAGAAATACAAAGTACTGAATTTTCTCAACAATCTCAGTTCTGTATATTAATGTCATGTTTTGTTGTATTGTATGTTTATATGCTATTAATTTGTGGTACCCTACATAATATGTGACTGCATTAAACTTCTTACAAGTACTGGGTAATAACAGCAACTATTATTATGTCTAACAATTATATTATTTTTAGAATGTAGTGAAAATAATTCCAAGGGTGTGAAAGCTTTTTTTTTTTTTAGTCATACATTCTGTATTAATGGCCAAATAACAGCTCTTGGTGATTAACTTGTCTTTAATCATCCTGCAATACCCGGGTACATGTCAGTACAGTCATACAATGTCATCTGCCACTGTTTACTCATTTAAAGGGACATAGAAGTCTAAATTAAACTCATAATTCAGATGCAGCAGACAATTAAAAAAAAAATACTTCAATTATGAAACATAGCTCTTTCCTTTTGTTGAATCTGCTCCTTTCCATGAGAGTACAATGAGGTATGCTCAGGAGGATGCGATCTGGACTACATAACATATTCTGTCACTGGAAAGGGTCCAAAGGTAAGTGCCTCAGTATTCCCCACCTCTGCCCTGGGGGTCTGGTTTTTAAATTATACTAAACTCCTGAGGCTCCATATATCAGGCTGTGGATGTTATTCTGCAATTATGCAGTCTTTAGACCACTGCTTACTAACCTTTCTGCCACCTTAGAGGGGATGGACTTAAAACATCCCAGATTCCTGCATCTCAGATGAATGACTAGAAATGTTCTCACCCGTCCACTTGCACAATCATAAAAGTAGACAGCGGATGCCGCATCAATAACCCTGAACTCAGGCATACACTTTCCCTGCCTGAAAACCTTGTCTACCCCATGTTTCAAAGTGGGGGTTCTAAGTTGACAGTATACAGGTAGAAGACACACCAGATAAAGAAATCAGGCGTGCAAAAGCCCACCCTTGATCACGACCAGCTCCATAACTAATCCCCCCCCTCTAATTCTCCACCTTCTAACTTTTCTATCACTGTTGGCGACACCACTATCTCCCCATTACCCCAAGTCTGCTGCCTAGGAGTTACATTTAACTCCAATCTGTCCTTCATACCCCACATCTAATTGTTCTCTTCATCCTGTCCAACCACCTATGCAATATCTCCAAAATTTGTCTGTTTCTGAGTGCTGAAACTACTTAACAGCTAATCCACTCCCTTGTAATTTTCCAACTAGACTACTGTGATAACCTACTAACTGGCCTTCCTCTTTCCCGCCTCTCCCCCCATTCAATCCATCCTAAATGCCTCTAATAGACTTATTCACCTCTCCCGACACTCTGTATCTACTGCACCTCTCTTCGAGTCCCTTCACTGGCTCCCCATTCAAAGCAGAATTAAATTTAAAATTCTCCCCTGATCTACAAAGCCCTTACCAACTCAACCCCCCCTACCTGTCCTCACTCATCAACAAATATACTCCAGCCCCTCCCCTAAGATCAAACAATTACCTGCTCGTTGAATCTTCTACTATCACCTCCTCCCATACTAGACTACAGGACTTTTCTCGTGCGGCACCAACCCTCTGGAACGCACTTCCTCAAAATGTCAGACTTCCCCCTAACCTCTCTTCCTTTAAACTCTCCCTAAAGACCGTTTTGTTCAGAGAAGCATATCACCAAATCAATAACAAATTAATTCCACTTGCCTAATAGTTGTCCTCTTCTAACTCCACACTTACATCATTATCACCTTTGAAGTCCCCACCTCCTGTTGAAGTCCCCACCTCTCACCCTCCTACCCAACTAGATTGTAAGTTCCCATGGGAACAGGGCCCTCAATTCCCCCTGTATTCGTTTGTTTAATTTTGTCCGGTGTCTTATATTGTATTGTACTGTACTTTTTATCTTTGTACCCATGGACAGCGCTGCGGAATCCGTTGGCGCTTTATAAATAAATAATAATAATAGTGATAAAATAATATACAAAAAAACAACATACAGATATTGTATTTCACCTTTGACAAGTCGTCAGGCATCTTCTTACACACGTATATGATTCCTGCTACATAATATGGATTATATGTAATTGAATAATGATTTATATGGGACTGTGCACAAGAATACTCATTGATTTTTAAATCATTAACATCTAAGGTTGTATGAGTGGACCAGTACATGATAACTCACACACCAAACACTAGCCACTAGCACACTGATTACAACCCAATTGGGACATGTGCTTGAAAATTGGTTAATGTAAATTCTTGTTATTTGTTATGCTAACGTAGTCTGCTGGATAAACAAAAGGTGTCCCCAGGGGCTGTCACTGGCCGCATTTATTAAACCACAAATGGACAAGGTTCCCAAATACTGAACTTGTTCATCTGTGATTGTGGTGAGCATTTAACATTGCACTAAGAAGTCCTTGTGCAGTGCCTCCCCCTGCCCAGGACAATGTCTGCCAATCACACCCAACCAACAAGTCTGGTGTGTGCTTTAACTCCATAGGTAGTGGAGAGGTTAAGCAGCCTCGTTCTATGCAAAAGAAGTGAGCAGTTATGAGATACTGTAGATGTATCTTCCTTGATTATAATTGATTTTAACTCACAACTCTGTGTTGAGAGGCCGGTGCAAATCTTGGAATAAACAATTTTCCACTTGTGATGCTGTTAGATATTAGTTAAACAAATGGGTCTAGGCCAATGTGTATAATATAAAGCTAATCTGACTCTTTAGAATGTGACTATATATATTTTTTCTAAAAACAGTAAGAATATTATGAAAGCAGAACTTTGCAGTTTAATCTCTTTGACAAATTGCTTTAAGGAAAATATTGAGGAGAACCTGTGGCATAGCGGTAAAAAAAGAGCTACACATCCTAAATAGCGCTTATTAGTGCTCTCTTCTTGTGAGTATTCACTTAGCTTGGAAGTACATTGCTTGAGCTTGTTAAAAAGACATTATACACTAAATACATTTTTTTGTGTACCTCTAATCATGGATGCCGCCATTTTGGAACCTAGGTTTTACTGCAGGTATCTGAAGGAGAGCACTGGAATGCTGATAAAGCCAGATTTCAACATGACGTCACCCATGACTAGAGGGAGGTGGGGAATAACCTCAATATGATGCTCATAAAATGTATTTAGTACCAGATTACAAGTCGTGCGCTGACCGTTATGTACAAGCAATATCGGGTTTATTGCGGCTGTTTGCGTGTGGTGAATGTAGCACTTGTATTACAAGTTGAAAATAAAGGCAATCGCTTGAGTGCAATTAAATTTAACACGTGTCAGGATATTGTGACCTCAGAGCTATGGTTAACTGTTTCACAAAACAAAAAAGAGTCATAAAAATACATTTAGATGTACAATTACACTCATAATAACACTATCTAATAAAAATTATTGCACAAAAGTTATAAGGGCTCAAAGATAAGAGGTCTCAGATGTTAGAAGTAAAACAAAAGACATTCAAAGGGCTTTAACATTGAAATACATTCATATCTAAATATGTGTATATATATATAAATATATCATGGGTTGGCCAGAAAAAAAGCCTCAGGAATGTAATCCTGAATAAAAGACAGGGAAATTCAGCACTCTTTTATTAGATAACAGCTCGTCTCACTCTTATAAGTCAAAATAGCAAGATTTGGATGAGGATGGCGCTCCCCCCTCCACTCCAAGAAAGGCACACACAGACTAAAGATTGTAAATTAATAAGTTTTTATATCATTATATGTAAATAAAATACATAAACCTAATGAAAATGAATAAAACAGAACTGAAAATAATAAACAAAGCAAATGAACCTGACTGGTCAGGGGTACATGCATATGTCACTAGTAAGACATCAACAACATTATGTTTAGTAGACCATATTCAAGGTCTAGGCCTAGATTGGCCCTGTTATTAGCTCCGCTCGTGAGCGTATTAATTAGAGCTAAATCCTTAATAGAAACTTGTCAGGGTTTCAAAAAAGGCCAAAAAGTTGAATATTAGTATCTCATTGCAAGCCTGGATGAAGGATATATGAGAGTGCAAGCTCAGTTAAATATACAGCGTTTCAAGCTTATACCTCATAAGTCCACTTCAGTCAAGCTACACCCGGCTGCACACAGCACCCCTGTAGGGGGGAGTGACGCTGGGCAGGTTTGCAAAGGGGATCTAAGCAGACTGTAAAGTGGATCAAATGGATATGTACAGCGTATTATGCATACATGGAATATAACACATCAATAGCCACTCTTGATGAAAAAACATGTATAGCACTGCTTTAGGCCCCACCATAGACTGTTAGACTGTTAGGCAAGCGTGTAAGAGGTCATGCAAGTTATAGGTTAAAGCAATTGCTGTTGTTAGAGCAAGTTCATCATGCAGTCAAATTAGTTGATGCGGTCCAGAACTTCACCAGTCCCATACATTCACTGTAAAAGCTTCCAAGTATCAGAGGTAGTCAGCATGTATAGTTGCTGGCTGTTCATATACCATGGCATTTACACTTTCTGATGCAAACTGGGAGGCTGAGCTTACAGCCTCTCTGTCCATGTCTAATCTCGAAGAGAATCAGGACACGAATAATGCACCAGTTAATGTTTATGGGGCATTTAAAAATTACAAGAAACTTCTTGTGAAACAAGTAAAACTAAGGGCTGAAACCTCTAGTTTAGAGAATTATATCAAAATGAAGATCATACCGAGGGGTTTACGCCTGAGATTAGATCCAGGCACCAATCTAAGAGAAGATGAAGGGGGAGATGAGTTTCTAGAGGACTGGAATGCCAGTCTTTCAGAATGCTCTATAACTCTGATGAATAAGATGGTAAATCGCAATAAAGAAAGGCTAGAGAAAACCATTACTCAAGCAGAAGATTCACTGAAAATAGTGAATACATTTGAATCTAACTCCAATTTTACAAAACTCAATGATGAAATCAAAGAGCAATTAGCAAGATTACAAACTGAGATAAAACTCAGAAAGGGAAGGAAGTTCTCTAGAGACAATGAGGACTATAAAAATAATAAAGTTTATAGTTACCAGTCTGTAAGAGGCACTTATGATTCTGGTACGGATGGCTCAGATGCAGAAGTGGAACAAAATAAAACTAACCCAGCCAAAAAACAGTCTTTTTTAGGGGAAGGAGGAGAGGAGGTAGGAAGAGAAGGAGGGGGAACAAATATAAACTCTGGAGAGAGAAGGTATCCCTCCAGGCAACGCCACCAACAGGGTTACAATCAGACCCAAGGTGGCTTCAGTCAGAACAGACCCCGAAGATTTCGGGGGCGCAGGGGCTTTTAAAGCAAGACAATGAAGATCTACAGGTAATAAATCTTTCCTCCTTCAGACTAAATTCCTCACATATTGCAGTCCTGAAAAGAAGACTCTCCTTTTGTCCTACTAACAATTTAGATAAATTCAACTTTTTAAAGGACCTGCACTTATTTGCGAGACGCATTGTACTCTCACAAGTAATGAAAAGTAAGAGTAGACATCTAATTGAGGATGTTGCACTAACGCAGAAGGATAGAGAAGCCTGTGTAGATCTTCAAAGCCTCCTTGCTGACTCAGAAGGAAGTGACTATATTTCATCACAGGGAGAGACCTTAGAGACATGTGAAACTGTCTCTTCAAACTTCAAAGCAAAATCTAAGTACATGCCTCAGCTGTCAATGGTTCCTGCTGTGAATATTTTCGTAAGGCAGGTGGAGAAAGATATAGCCAACCTTTCTATGGTTAGATTGGTGGATGACAACCTGAGTGGCTCAGAAAGGAAAGCACTCGATGAGTTAGCCAACGCCAAAGGCGTGATCATTAAAGCAGCGGATAAAGGAGGAAATCTCGTCCTATGGGACGAGAAAATGTATGTTCTTGAAGTGAAAAGACAGCTTCTGGATAGAAGCCAGTACCAATGTCTCTCTTATAACCCCACCTCATCTCTCCAGTTCTCTTTGTTTAACATCTTAAAGGAAGCAAAAGAGAATAAAATCATTACAACCTCAGAATTTAAGTATCTCT
Organism: Bombina bombina; assembly: GCF_027579735.1. Lineage (NCBI taxonomy): Eukaryota > Metazoa > Chordata > Amphibia > Anura > Bombinatoridae > Bombina > Bombina bombina. The sequence continues at coordinate 541,371,652 of NC_069501.1, read as the reverse complement.
ACATAGAACATCCGGTTTTGCCTGTGTTCTATTGTATCCCCAAAATACATAAGAATTCGGCCAATCCACCTGGCCGGCCTATAATTTCTGGCATTGGCAGCCTCACTGAGAATCTGGGGAATTATATAGACTACTTTTTAAGACCTTTTTTGGAGACTATGCCCTCCTTCGTCCTTGATACCTCTGATTTCCTTAGAAAAACGGACAGGTTATCAGTACCCCAGGAAGCGATTTTGGTATGTCTAGATGTCGAAGGGCTCTATTCCTCAATTCCTCATAAGGTAGAAATCGAAGCATGTAAACATTTCCTCATGACAAGAGGAGTTCATGTTCAAAAACATACTGATTTTGTGATAAGATTGCTTACATTTGTTCTCACAAATAATGTATTTATGTTTGACAACAAAATTTATAAGCAATTGCGTGGCACGGCGATGGGTGCTACATGCGCCCCGACCTATGCGTGCCTTCACCTGGGCAACTGGGAGATGGATGAGGTATTTCAAAATCCCATCTTTGAAGAAAATGTCCACATATGGTTAAGATATGTGAACGATGTCTTCTTAGTATGGGAAGGCTCAGAGCAAACACTCAAAGAATTTATTGAAATCCTGAATGATAACGATAGAAACATCTCTCTGACTCTGCAATATAGCAGGGAAGAAATATCGTTTCTAGATATCAAAGTAAGGATTGAAGGAGGGACACTGTTGACTGAAAACTATCGCAAAGATACTGCGACAAATAGTCTACTACTGGCATCAAGCCATCACCCCAATCATTTGAAAAAGGGAATTCCTAAAGGGCAATTCCTCAGGTTGCGAAGGAATTGTTCAACAAAGGAAAAGTATATAAAGCATGCTCTTGAGATGGAAAAGAGATTTGTAGATCGAGGATATTCTAAAAGAGTAGTAAAAAGAGCATTCTATCATGCAATGCATGAAGACAGGTACAAACTTCTCTCACCCCAAACAAAGAAAAAAGACACAAAAATACGACTAATTACAGACTATAATTGTCATTGGCACACCCTGAGGAATATCCTTTCAAAAAACTGGCAGGTGCTCACTAGTGATCCTAGTGTTTCCCAGGAAGTGGGTGACTTCCCAAATATTACTGCCAGGAGGGCACCCAACCTCAAAGACAAACTAGTGAGAAGCCAATATATATCCCAACCCAAGCAATTGGATTGGCTAACTAAGCATAGATCTGTAGGAAATTCTCCTTGTGGCAAATGTGTAGCATGTAGATACATGCTCAAAACCAAAGAATTCAGCACTAACACAGGTAAAACTTACAAACTTAAATATTTTGTGAATTGTAACACCGAAGGTGTTATATACCTTCTTGCCTGTAGCTGTCCCCTCTTTTATGTAGGGAAAACAAGAAGAGCCATAAAGGATAGAATCACTGAACATCGGGACGACATTAAAAATAAAAACCCAAAAAGTAATGTAGCAAAACACTTTGAACATGTTCACGCCTGTGATCCTGACTCTCTAAGATTTATAAGCATCGATAGGGGCATCATGAATGGAAGAGGAGGGGACAACGACAAGGTCCTCCTCCGCAAGGAATGTAGGTGGATGTCAATTCTTGAGACCCAGATTCCTCAGGGACTTAATGACAAACTTGATATGGCTTGTTTCCTTTAAAATAATGGTAGGGCAGCTGCATTACAAAGTGAAAATGACAAACATTGGAGATTGTATACAATCTTTGTATAAGCATTTTTTATATCTTTTCTTTATTTCTTTAAAAACCTCGTGAATCTGAATCAGATACATATGCATGTGTATAATGTATCATATACAGGTCTTGAAAGGCTGAGTACACATTGTATCTGGTTAAATTGCTTTAGGTAATATTGTTGAAATTTCAGTTAAATTGTTTCTTTCTAGACAATTGATTTATAATTAAACTTTGAAGTGTATCCCAAGTGGTCTGGAAATCCTCACTGGAAGAGCTGCTTGGGTATGACATGCAATAATTTCACCCACCAGCAGAGGCGAACTTGTGACTACTATAAAGGAGGACGCATTGACGCAACCAGAATACCGCCCTGACGAAGCCCGGTCTGAAGTGAAGACGAGCAGGCGAAACGCGCGTAGGCATTGGCTGTCCTGGCCGGTCACATGATACATGCACTTGCCGCTGTCAATTGAAATCTCTTGCAAAGACGCCGCGCTGTCTCCATGTATAGCGTATGCCTACACTGAAATTACCTGTTGCTGAAGGAACTGAGGATAACGCACAAACAGGTCGTATAAAAACTGTTGTCCAAAATGGCAATACTTATTCTGCCAGCTTCTGTATTGGATAAAGAATATGCAGACATAAGACCTTCTTGCTAACTATAGACTGTCAATCTCGGTTGAAGTTGCCGATGGTACTTTGTATAAGTGACGTCATCTGTATTACCTATATCTGACGTATTATACATGCTGACTACCTCTGATACTTGGAAGCTTTTACAGTGAATGTATGGGACTGGCGAAGTTCTGGACCGCATCAACTAATCTGACTGCATGATGAACTTGCTCTAACAACAGCAATTGCTTTAACCTATACCTTGCATGACCTCTTACCTAACAGTCTAACAGTCTATGGTGGGGCCTAAAGCAGTGCCATACATGTTTTTTCATCAAGAGTGGCTATTGATGCGTTATATTCCATGTATGCATAATACGCTGCTGTACTGTATATATCCATTTGATCCACTTTACAGTCTGCTTAGATCCCCTTTGCAAACTTGCCACTACAGGGGTGCTGTGTGCAGCCGGGTGTAGCTTGACTGAAGTGGACTTATGAGGTATAAGCTTGAAACGCTGTATATTTAACTGAGCTTGCACTCTCATATATCCTTCATCCAGGCTTGAAATGAGATACTAATATTCAACTTTTTGGCCTTTTTTGAAACCCTGACAAGTTTCTATTAAGGATTTAGCTCTAATTAATACGCTCACGAGCGGAGCTAATGACAGGGCCAATCTAGGCCTAGACCTTGAATATGGTCTACTAAACATAATGTTGTTGATGTCTTACTAGTGACATATGCATGTACCCCTGACCGGTCAGGTTCATTTGCTTTGTTTATTATTTTCAGTTCTGTTTTATTAATTTTCATTAGGTTTATGTATTTTATCTACATATAATGATATAAAAACTTATTAATTTACAATCTTTAGTCTGTGTGTGCCTTTCTTGGAGTGGAGGGGGGAGCGCCATCCTCATCCAAATCTTGCTATTTTGACTTATAAGAGTGAGACGAGCTGTTATCTAATAAAAGAGTGCTGAATTTCCCTGTCTTTTATTCAGGATTACATTCCTGAGGCTTTTTTTCTGGCCAACCCATGCTACATTTTTTAAGGGTCTGCACCACTATGTCTTTAACTTAACTGAGGCTATTCTGCTGCATATAAATAGTTATCCATACTATTATTCAGCTCTAAATATAAAAATAAATGCAATTGCGTCCCCTTCACATCATTCTGTGTATATATAAATATATATATATATATATATATGTTACAGGTAAAGTAAGAAATCTGTGTAATCCTAGAATTACCCGAGTAAAACGGACACTACACAGTACCTCCACCTCTGCCAACACATAACAGGTAATATTTGTAATCATCATGTACATACTCTAGTTTTCACATGAGGGGGCTGCAAAATACATCAAACGTAAATAATTTTGTCCCTTTGCTTTTCTCAAAGTTACTGAACAGAAGTTATCAATCAATAATTAATGAGAACTGGTGCCTTTTTTGAAATACTGTCACCTTTTCTTTTACAAAAAAAGCACTGTATATATCTATATATAATCACCTCTATATAGGTATATATATATAAAAAAAAAAAAATATATATATATATATATATATATACTGTATATATATTGTACCATCAGATATATGTAGAAATATGTATCTATGAATAAATAGAACATTTTCGGCTATGTGAAGAACATTGGTATGTGAAATATTAATATTTTTATGTGGGGTTAGCACACTTGAGAATATGCGATCGGGTTTGCACGAGAGTAGAGTGTTAGGTTTTTCCCCCATTTTTTTTGCTCCATTGACTTCTATGGAAGAATACGTTAAAGTGAATGTAACTTTAACATTATTACCTAAAGTGAAACGATAGAAGTTAAAAAATGAACTTCTAGCGAATTTAGCTGTTGTTAGCGGGAACAATAAATACCGCTCCACTTGTGATCAGGCCCTTAGTGTTTAATGTCCCTTTCATGGGACTTCACTATTATATGTTTTCTGTTTTTTTGTAATGCATTGCAAAGTTATTGTGATTTTTCTTTACTGTTACACTGAACTGTTGTCATTTTAGTCATAGGTTGAAGTTTTTGTATCACATTTTATGGTTATATACCGGAAAATAATGTAAATTCTGATTTGAGTTACAGAGAAGCCTATTTCTCAAAAGGTAATAGACACTGATCAGAGATAATGATGCCATAGACCTTTGTTTGTACAGTTACGCAAGGCACCAGGCCTCTCTTGTATTATTCCAGCACTTGAGAAATTCAAATAAATGTTAATAATAGTAATAATAATAATAATTATCACTTAAAATAGTACTGCAGAATATATGTTCCACCACTACCTGAGTACAATAACATAAAAACTGCTATGATACAATCTAATAATAAATATTACATAACATTGATTCACACCCAAATAGAAATCATATACTAGCTATTATAGAGGACACTTGTCTTCTATTTTTTTTTAATCAGCCTTACTGTAAGCAGTATGCATTGTTTACACTGTTAAAGGGTCATTATAGTAAAAAAAAAAAAAATTAATTCTAAATCGTGAGAGAATTTTATTACTAATGACCCCGCAATGCTATCGCCTAGATTTAGAGTTTTGTTGGTAAAGACCCGCGGTGCTAACGCTGCTTTTTAAGACAACGCTGGTATTACGAGTTGTCTGAGTGGCTGCGTTAGGCTCAGAAAAGGGAGCGTTGAGCATAATTTAGCTCCACTTCAACCCTCAATACCAGCGTTGCCTACGGTAGCGGTAAGCTGAAAAAAAACCTAACACCTGCAAAAAAGCCGCGTTCAGCTCCTAGCGCAGCCCCATTGTTTCCTATGGGGAAACACTCTCTAAGTCTACACCTAACACCCTAACATGAACCCCGAGTCTAAACACCCCTAACCTTACACTTATTAACCCCTAATCTGCCGATCCAGACACCGCCGCAACCTACATTATAGCTATGAACCCCTAATCTACTGCCCCTAACATCGCCAACACCTATATTATATTTATTACCCCCTAATCTACCCCCCCCCAACTTCGCCGCCACCTACCTACACTTATTAACCCCTAATCTGCCGACCGGACCTCTCCGCCACTATAATAAATGTATTAACCCCTAAACCGCCGCACTCCCGTCTCGCAAACACAATAATAAATTGTATTAACCCCTAATCTGCCCTCCCTAACATCGCCGCCACCTACCTACAATTATTAACCCCTAATCTCCCGCCCGCAACGTCGCCGCTACTATAATAAAGTTATTAACCCCTAAAACGAACTCTAACCCTAACCCTAACACCCCCCTAAGTTAAATATAATTTTAATTAAACGAAATAATATTCCTATAATTAAATAAATTATTCCTATTTAAAACTAAATACTTACCTAGAAAATAAACCCTAATATAGCTACAATATAACTAATAGTTACATTGTAGCTATTTTAGGATTTATATTTATTTTACAGGCAACTTTGTATTTATTTTAACTAGGTACAATAGCTATTAAATAGTTAATAACTATTTAATAGCTACCTAGTTAAAATAAGTACAAAATTACCTGTAAAATAAATCCTAACCTAAGTTACAAATACACCTAACACTACACTATCATTAAATTAATTAAATAAATTACCTACAATTAGCTAAACTAAAATACAATTAAATAAACTAATCTATAATACAAAAAAAACAAAACACTAAATTACAAAAAATAAAAAAATATTACAAGAAGTTTAAACTAATTACACCTAATCTAAGCCCCCTAATAAAATAAAAAAGCCCCCCAAAATAAAAAATGCCCTACCCTATTCTAAATTACAAAAGTAATCAGCTCTTCTCAGGGCCGGATTGGGCAGCCGGCCGGCAGCTCAGCTGGGCTGCTCTGGCTGACTCAACTGCTGCAGTAGAAAGCAGCAATTAATAAGTAATTTTTTTTATGCAAATGCAATATCATCATTGTTGATAGACTAGTGTGGGCGTGGCAGTGCTACTGTGTCTAACAGTAACCAATAACCCCTTCTGTCCGCAACACAACCTACTGCAAAGCAATCAGACTGAGTCTGTGTCTGTCTGTCACTCACAGCTCAGTCTGTCACTGGATGAGGCCAGGGAATGCGTGGCCGGCCGGCGTCTCACACATGTGACATAGTGGAGTATCGAAATCCTTCAGTGCAGAGAGCAGGAAAAATCAGATCTTCGAGGGTGGACTCACCACTGGCACTAATAACGTAGCAGTGCCGGTCAGGACCACCTTTTGGGTGGGGCAAGTGTGGCACTGGCCTCAGGCCCCTTGCTTCGTGGTGCATATGATACAGGGTGAGGTGGAGAAGATCCGGGACTCGTGAGCATCGGACATAAGCAACAGATCAGAGCCTCTTGTTAAAGCTTCTGTCTACGTATCTTAGGTTTACGCACAAAGCGAGAGGAATTTATCTGTACAAGACCAATTAATTGTTTGCAATCTCTGTCAGTAAGAACAGTGTTTAGCACAAGAAGAAATATCCCTTAGAAAATATTTACAGCCCAAAAACTGAAAAGAAATAACAATAAAAATCATAGTAATTTCTCCATCTGCTCCAGAATAGCAAAAATGAATGTTAGCTTTGCTGTTTTTAGTATAAACTAATAACACATTGAGGGGCGGAGTTAACTGCCGTGCTGGAAGGAAGCACTCTTGAAGAGCTCCGTGTCTAAAATTGTATTAAAAGTTCCTAAAAGTGATCAATTTAGTTCCCTGACTGAAATTTTAGGGTCTAAGGGTGAGTTTCACCCTACAGGACATTGTTATTGCTTTTTTTGTGCTTTATAAAAGCTCCCTTTCTATTTTATTGCCACCGATCTTGCCCACTACCCGGAGGGTGCAGAGTCTGGCGTACTACACAGGACTACGCAGATCCGACCTGCCTGCTAGAAGGGAGATTAGTTGCCTCGGTTGCAATATAGAGCTACCTAAGCCCCGGAGGTTCAGAGACACATACCGGAGCTGTGGATCAAGCCACACTGAGCAGCGCTGCTGTATCAGCCGTTGGAGCGGCTGATTCTATGCTCGAGAGCCTACAGGGACCTTGGGAACATAGTCCCCTGAAGAGATAATACCACAACAGCTTGGTGTCCAACATGATCCTTTTTTCTAAAGAGAGAGCAAGGTACGATTTGGCCTGAATAGTGACCACGGAAGGCCGGAGAGCATTATTAAAAGGGATATCCTATATTACAGGCTGCCTGCTGTTAGGCGCGAATCGCGGCCATCTTGGACTGATGCCAGAGCAGCAAGGCGGCCTATGAGTCGAGAGGGCCGTGTCTTGGTAATACCGAGGCAGTTGGGGTTCTCACTGAAGAGACTTTTAGCGGATTACTCTGCTCCTATAAGCCTGTGCCAGTAGCGGATCTAAAGCTCTCAGAAAGGAATTGGGACAAGCAGCATTGTTTGAGTAAGTGCGCAGTTTAAATTCATATATACACGAGTTTTGCAACAGCAGAGGCTTAACTTTAATACCTTTAAAACACCCACAAATACAGAGGTCTGACTTTAGGTGTATTTCAATTGGGGACACAGTGGCTACCAGGAGAGGCCAGATAAATTCTGTGAACATAACATACATACACCCTCTGACAATTGCTTCCCACTCCTTGTATAGAAATAGCCAATTCCTTGCTGTTCTCATACCATTCTCATGTGGCTTGCTTTATTATAGAGGGTTGCAACAAGACTCTAGAAGGAAGGATCTCTGAGAACAAACAAATATACATATATTAAAGTACAGCCCGCACTGGATATTATTTATTACACCACCCCACTGCAGCCTACTAAACCATTAGCTGCCACTGCAGTGTCTTGATTGAACTTTAAAGCTTTCCTTATATGGGGAATACAGACAACATCAAATCTGGCCTGTAAGAAGACTTGCCTCATAACTGCAGAGATAACAGGGCCCTCTCCTCCCTTTCCCGCTGGCCCACTTGCCTGCAGGTCATACCCACTTTCCTTTTGCCCTACATCGTTCAGAAGGAACAGTTCCCTAGGAGAGAGCCCTTAGCTATACAGTACCAGAAGTACCACAAGTGAATATTACTTGGGCTAGGCAACGCTGGTGCTTCACTTGTGCCCCATCTATGTTGGGCATTGCTGCTGACAGCTGAACTATTACCCTGGATAACACATACAAATGAGGTGCTAAAGTGCTGGCGCCAAGGAGGAGGGGGTTATGTGAACCACTGAACATATTTTTTTTTCTCTCATTTTTGCTCCTGCTTATTTCTTTATTTGTTTTTTGTTTTTTGTTTTTCTCACGGATAGCCCTTTTCTACTGCTCAATAGCAGTCCACACTCATGGCACAAATGAATAAAAGAAAGTCTAAGGCATTAGTGGCTGGGCCCAAAAGAACTGTTGTAGATCATTTCCATACTATATCTCCTTCATCCCCAGATGACCAACAAGAGGATTCAAATATGTCCCAAGCGGAAGGAGACACTGTGGCCTCCACCTTTCAAGCACTTCAAGAGGCAGCTCCTACTACAGTGACTCCTACTTTCATTCTGGATTCCCTCAAATCCCTGCTAGCTGCCCATCATTCAGCTTTCCAGTCTCAGGTAACTGCTTCTCTAGCGGACCTTCGTAGAGATCTTACCTCAACCTCAGAAAGAGTGGATACTGTGGAGAGAAAACAAGAGGACATGGCTATAGACCAGGCTAACGTTCTAGCTTATGCCCAAAGTCTGGCTGAGCAGATGACGTGCTTGGAAGACAAACTAGCAGATATGGAGGACCGCTCTCGTCAAAATAATCTGCGATTGAGAGGTATCCCAGAAAGCATAGCCCCTGGGGAGCTTACCCCTTTTCTGGCAGAGTTTTTTGAACACCTTGCTCGCCCTGCTGATACGACCGAGGGCCTTATCGATAGAGCTCATAGGGCACTACGGCCCAGAAATCTGTCATCTGACAAGCCAAGGGATGTCATAGTGAGATTACATTTTTTTACATACAAAGAAAAGCTAGTCCGAGCATCTCTTACCAGGCCTACCCTCCCAACTAAATTTCAAGATATCACTGTGTTCGCAGATCTCTCCTATCACACACTCCAACAGAGGAAATCATACAGAGATTTTACGAAGTTCCTGAGGACTCATGATATCAAGTATCGATGGGGTCATCCCACCAGAATCATAGTTCACAAAGACAACCAACAACATGTTGTCACCACTCTAGACCAGAGTCAACGGCTTATGAAACTATGGGATGCTCCAATCTCAACTGACTGTCCTTTGAGAGATTCCTTAAATCCATCAGCTTTGCCTTGGACCTCCTCTGCATTGGGGACTTCAGCTAACACAGACCCTTCTGGTTCTGTGCAGGATGCAGATGGACACTGAATATGGACTATCTGTAGGGTAATATATGTACTAACCTTTCTTTGTTTCAGGCACCTCCGAGTAATTCCACATTGCAGTTAAGCTGTAATGTGTATAATGTTTAATTTGTGGTTTTGACTGATTTTCCCTTTTTTTTTTCCCTCCCCCTCTCAGTACATAGATATGTTATTCCTCTTAGAAAGATGTAGAAGTTCTGTTTAATATGCCCTTGACGTCCTTTTGATGCAACATGTCTGTTTCTGTCTCGTGCTTTATCCTACTATAGAAGAACACATGAAGAGGATTATAGGGCTCCAATATGGTCCAGCTATGTTCTAAATGAATGTGCCCTATATGTGTGCTCAACTACGTATCACTAATTACTGTTTTGTTGTTGTTAGATACTTTCTACCAAATATCCAGCTTAAAATATAGAAACACACGTTTAAGGGCCTCTAAAACCCTGATACAGTTTAGTTATGTCTTAGACAAGAATACATTGTGTTTCTCTCCCCCCCCTTTTTTTTTTTTTTTTTTCTCTTAGTACCTGAATATGTTTTTCAAGTTGAGAAGATATAGAAGTTCTGTTTTATATGTATTTGATGTTGCTAGGACACTGTATGATTATTATTGTCCAATATCCTATTTCACTGTGGTGGAGCACACCTAGAGGCCCCCAAGATCTTGCTTTAACCCAGCTGTGTTTTGAACAGGCTTGCCCCATGGGTGTGTTCCACTACATCTCCTTATTCTGCTACAATGCCAATTTAATCACTCTTTGATTGTTATTAACAACTGTTTTACTTAGATACAGAGACACTCATTTAAAGTTTTATAAAATTCGAATAAGGTTTCATTATACTCTGGACGAGTTACCCTAAATATGTTTGATTATATGTTATCATAGTCCTATCTGTGGTTATATTCATGAATATTGTACTTGTCTTTTTATACCTTTCATCGAAGTGCTCTACGCTACCTCCTTCTTCATGTCTGCTAGTTACTTGGAATGTTTTATCCTTTTCCCCCCCATCCTTCCCATTTCTCCTTCCCCCCTTTTTTTTTTTTCTTTCTCTCTCTCCCCTTTCCTATAAATGTATACTCCAATGTGGTTCCCCCTCCTCCTTCCCTTTTAGCTCCTCTTTTTCCCTTTGACACTTCCTGTACGGCACTCTCTTTCGTCCACCTTTGATTGTCTACCAAGTCACGGTGGCATAAGATTCTCTCCCCCCCCCTTTAAGGTACTCTGACTTTTGTTTTCAGAGGCTACCGAGGCGGTTATCTATTTTATATACCGCACAACTTTGTTTTGTGTTATTAGGTTATGACTCCCATATAAGGTCTCTATTGTGATATCTGTGTTATTTTTCTTCTTCTTCTACCTTTGATTTCTTTTCATCTCTCTCTCTTCTTCTCTTTTTTTTTTCTCTCTTTCTTTCCTTCATCCCCTCTCCCCACTCTCTCCCTCCCTCCTACCCTCCATTTCATTTACCAATAAAGTTACCCGACACCTGGCATCATGCCATACACTTGTGTCACCCAGAATGCTAGGGGACTGAACTCCCCGACCAAGAGAAGCATGTTGTTGCGATCTCTATGTAAGAGCAGAGCTCACTTGGTCTTTCTTCAAGAGACCCATTGGCTCAAAGATGTGACAGTTCCTTTACGATCTAAGTTATTCCCCGTGGTGGAGACCTCTAGCTTTTCACAAAAATCGAGAGGGGTTGCTATCCTTATTCATAAGGATATAGCATATGAACCTATTCATCTAGAAATGGACCAGCAAGGTAGATATCTAATTCTCCTCTGTAAATTAGATGGAGTGATCTATACACTAGCTTCTTACTATGGGCCTAATAAACAGCAAATTTCGACTTTACGTAAGTTTTTGCACAAATTAGAAAGCTTACGACAAGGTTCCCTCCTTCTTGCAGGGGACTTAAATTCTGTTTGGGACCCCCTTCTGGACAAAAAAATGGATAAAACCCGCAAGAATGATAAGGCTGTGGTGGACTTATCATACAAATTTAAAAATCTCATGTGTCAATTCAATTTGTTTGATGTGTGGCGGGCTCTTAATTCGACCTCACGAGATTATACATATTTCTCGTCGGTCCATCACTCTTATTCGCGGATTGATTTTTTTTTCTGTGAACCGGGTCTCTTGGATTGCATTTCTAGATCATGGATCTCTCAATGCCCCTGGTCCGATCATAACCCTGTACATATCATCCATAAATCTCCTCTGGAATTACAGCGTATACCAACATGGCGTCTTTCACCTTCTGTTTTTTTGGACCCTAATTCAGCAGCTGATATATCTAAAGAGATTACTGAGTTTCTCCAAATTAATGATAATGGAGAGGTAGATGATTTCACTTTATGGGCATCATTAAAGGCGTATGTGAGAGGGTCTTTTATAAAAATAGCAGCGGCACAAAAAAAAAATAGAGGTAAATCCTTGGCTCAACTAACGTTATCTCTCCGTAACCTCACTATTGCACATAAAAATGATCCAACACCACATCTGTATGAACAGCTGGTAGCTGTTAGGGCGAAACTAGTCCAACTGGAAATGGAGAGGTCGGCGACTAGGCTTCTTAGACTTAAAGAGATTTTCTATTTTAAAGGCAACAAAGCGGATAGGCTCTTAGCCAATCGGTTGCGTCAACGCACGTCGGCGGCTCGGGGGGCAAATATGTAACTCATCCGCGCGAGATAGGGATGGCTTTTGCGAATTACTATATGTCCCTTTATAATCTATCAAAAGATAAGGAGACCCCGCCTCCTATTTTAGGCAGTATTGATGACTTCTTGTCTAAGTTAGACCTTCCGGTGACGAGTGATCCCCAGGCAGAAGCACTGCTAGTCCCCATCTCTGAAGCTGAGATTAAAACCGCCATCCTCTCTCTTAAAGCCCTTAAATCACCAGGGCCGGACGGTTTCTCAGATCTCTTTTATAAGAAATTCCAAATGCAACTTATCCCACCTTTGTTGCGGTTTTTCTCTAAGGCAAGTTCATGTGGTACATTCCCGGCCGAGTTTCTGCAGGCCACGATTATTACACTACCCAAGCAAGGGAAGGACCCCACGGAATGTTCCAGCTATCGACCAATCTCGTTGTTGAACTTGGATATCAAGTTGTATGCAAAAATCTTAGCTACACGCCTCAACTCCTTGTTACCAGCCTTGATCCACTGTGATCAGGTGGGTTTTGTCAAGGGTCGTGAAGGACCCGATAACACCAGGAGGTTACTAAATGTATATTTTGCTGCTCATGAACTAAGCTTACCATGTGTCACCCTGTCGTTGGACGCAGAAAAGGCCTTCGACAGGGTGAACTGGCAATATATGTTTGCAGTCCTGAGGAGGTTTGGCTTACCGACCTCGTTTATAACATCTATAGCGGCTCTGTATTCCAGCCCTTCAGCCACGGTTCAAGGTCTCAGGTTTTGTTCTGATCCCTTCGAGATCACAAATGGAACGAGACAAGGTTGTCCACTGTCACCGCTCATTTTTGCTCTCGTGATGGAACCGCTAGCCATTCGACTGAACCCCCATATTAAGGGAGTGGACATATATCATACCACCCAAACTACAGCCTTATTCGCTGATGATCTGACAATTTTACTCTCAGATCCTATTGGCTCTCTACCGCACCTCTTTGAGCTATTGGAGAGGTTTGCTTCAATTAGCTATTATAAGCTTAATGTCTCCAAAACGGAGGCTTATGCTATACATGTCCCAGAGGAAACATTGACTGAATTAAAGAGGAAATATAAATTTTGTTGGTCTACCTCACATGTTAGACACCTCGGTGTTTTCCTGTCGCATAGTATCCCCACTATTCTTTCGCTAAACTTCTCCCCTCTGCTGGCCGAAATAGCAAAAGCCACGGAGGCATGGAATGTTCCCTCCTTGTCATGGATGGGGCGCATAGCCGCATTTAAGATGAGCCTCTTGCCCAAGCTGACATACCTTTTTAGATCCCTACCTATCCCGATATCTAAGTCCCTCATCCGAAAATTTCAACAGCAATGTAATAAATTTATTTGGCGACATAAAGTTCCCAGAATCGCCACAAGCACTTTACAACAGCCTATACCTGCAGGAGGGGCAGCTGCCCCCAATATCCTCTATTATCACGAAGCTGCTCGTCTTTCACATGTGACACAGTGGGGCTCACCGGTTGGTAGCCGATGGGCAGAACTGGAGCAAGCTTCCTTCCCATCGGGGGTTTTTCTTACAGACCTGATTTGGCTTCCTGCACACGCTAGGCCAAAAATGGCTTTAGTGAACCCTATAGTAAATACCAATTTAAAATTTTGGGATAAGATTCATAATCTTCCCACGATTGCACCTCATCCGTCCCCATCTCACACGATAAGGGGCCTCCTTCTTGCACTACCAGACACCCATCCACTCCTTTGGGAGGAGCTGGGTATCACAAGGGTTTCGGACCTTTATGAAGGGACCCAACTATTCTCCTACCAGGCCTTTCTTCGAAAATATAACCCACCGCTCCCTCTCCATTTTGAGTTTTGGAGACTACGAAGTTTCCTTAAATCTTGGGGCTTCGCCAAAGACCCGCTACGTCCTAAAACTAAGTGGGAGACGAAATGGGATCTCAAACTTTCGTTTAAGAAATTACTTTCGTCATCTTATCAGGACATACTGCGCCCTCCGATTTTTCTAAAATCCCCACCGATAAAGAATTGGGAATCTTCCCTAAGCATAATCCATGATCCACAGGTATGGCATATAGCAACTCAACTAACCAGAAAAACGGTGCACTGTGTCACTCTGTATGAATTGTTTCTCAAAGTACTCTTGCAATGGCATCTGACACCAGTCCGCTTATTTAAGATTTCACACACAAATTCCCCAAAATACTGGAGAGGCTGTGATACCTTGGGCACCCCAGCTCACATCTGGTGGTCTTGCCCGGTTATTAGACCATTATGGCAAAAGGCGATTCAATACTGCAATACTAAAGGTATTCTAATACCATTTACACCAAGTGTGGCTTTGTTCCATATCCTGCCTCCTAAACTGCCTGTCCCACAGAAAATGTTCTGTGTCTACTTATTCCTTGCACTCAAATTATCTATTGCTAGGATGTGGCTACAATCGACCTCCCCAAGCTGGGACCAAATTGTAGAAACCTTGAAATATCTCAAATCAATGGAAGCCTATGTGTCGCATGTTCATAGTACTGAAGACCAACACACTCTGATTTGGGAATATAGCCCTGATTAGTGCTTCCTAGGCTCAGTAGCCTTCGCAACCATTGTCCAAGCCAATAAACCTGGGGACTCCGTATCCCTACGGCTTGACCCTCTTGGCCCCTAGGATTTTGATCTATTTCCCACCACCTATCTGCACTTATCTGCCCTTAAAATGATGCCTTCCTATCCCTTTTTTCCCCTTTCCCTCCGCCTGCCACCCACTTCTTTCCCCCCCCTTTTTTTTCTTTTCTCTCTTCTTCCTCTCTCCTCTTCTAATATACTCTACTTCTTCCCTTCCTGTCCTCCTCTTATTTCTACCTGGAGATATCATCTATTGTTGAGACCTAAATATAGACTAACTCGCAGAGCGTTCCATCTTGCTGATATACATGTACTACCTGTGAGTTAAACCTGAAATGTCTGTTAATTATTTGTTGTTCAACGGTTATCATACTGTCATATTTACATGTCAATGCTGAACACGGATGCCAGTTCCTTATTATGTTGAAGGACCTTATACATCGCTGAGAACTTTGAGAGCTCAGTTCTCTCATTACATTTTGTGGACTCTGCTCCGTGCACCTTACCATAATGCAAAATTTGCTGGATATGACTACTGTTCCTGTAACCTTAATAATTGATGTTCTTAATTATGATTGTATTGTGAATGTTTCAATAAAGCATTTAAAACTTTAAAAAAAAAACTAATAACACATCAACAGCCCTTGTAACTTAAGTACTGTATGTAATTCAAACAGAAAAGGAAAACATGCCTGTAATTTTCCTGCAAAAAACTCTGGGTAATTATATAGCTGAGTTTTTAGAAAATCCATACAATTTCTGACAAACACAATATCCGTGTAATTGTTCAGGTCATCATCCTACATCATATGTAGCTCACACATGGGCAGGTATCCTGTCTGATGTCTTTTTGGTATGTGAGTGTGTTAGTGTATGACTGTGTTAGTATGTGAGTGTGTGAGTATGTGACTGTGTGAGTATGTGACTGTGTGGGTATATGACTGTGTTAGTATGTGACTGTGTGAGTATATGACTGTGTGAGTATGTGACTGTGTGAGTATATGACTGTGTGAGTATGTGACTGTGAGTATCTGACTGTGTTAGTATGTGACTGTGTTAGTATGTGACTGTGTTAGTATGTGAGTGTGTGAGTATGTGACTGTGTTAGTATGTGAGTATGTGACTGTGTGAGTATGTGAGTATGTGACTGTGTGAGTATGTGAGTATGTGACTATGCGACTATGTGAGTATGTGACTATGTGAGTATGTGACTATGTGAGTATATGACTGTGTGAGTATGTGACTGTTTGAGTATGTGACTCTGTGAGTATGTGACTGTGTTAGTATGTGACTGTGTGAATATGTGAGTGTGTGAGTATGTGACTATGTAAGTATATGACTGTGTGAGTATGTGACTGTGTGAGTATGTGACTCTGTGAGTATGTGACTGTGTGAGTATGTGACTGTGTGAGTATATGACTGCGTGAGTATGTGACTGTGTGAGTATGTGACTCTGTGAGTATGTGACTGTGTGAGTATGTGACTGTGTGAGTATATGACTGTGTGAGTATGTGACTCTGTGAGTATGTGACTGTGTTAGTATGTGACTGTGTGAATATGTGAGTGTGTGAGTATGTGACTGTGTGTCACACAGTCACATACTCACACACTCACATATTCACACAGTCACATACTAACACAGTCACATACTCACAGTCACATACTCACACAGTGTGTGAGTATGTGACTGTGAGTATGTGACTGTGAGCATGTGACTATGTATGGGCTCATTGTCACAATTCTTGTCTGAGAAATTTCAAGAGTTAACTGTAATAATAAAGTAAAAGCATAGCAAAAGAATAGGACCCCTTAACGCTGCTTTTGACGGCTGACGCCAAACTCTAAATCTAGGCGTATGTGTTTAACACAAAAATAAAGAAGAGATAAATTATATTAAAGGTTCGCTTTAAAATTACAAGGTAAAGAATATCAAGACAGTATTGTTCTACAAGTAATTAAGAAAAAACGTATTTGAATGTTTAGCAATACTTGGGATAGCCCTATTCTTGCCCCATGTAGAAATTAAATGAAAATTACTCCATATAGTTGCCAAAATATGATTTTGTATTGAAATATATTTTTAAAACAATTCACACGGATATACACATACATATATACATACTCATATACAAATACATATATACATACTCACATACAAATACATACACATACATATATACTGTACATACTCACATACAAATACATACATTTGAACCCTTCCCAGTCTTACACCTTGTCATATACCGTATCCCTTTATATTACTTTTAAAACATAAAAAAAAAAAAAATGCTATTTAATATGTATGAGTGAAATACTAAATATATTTAAATACTATTTTAAGATATGTTACTTGTATTTTGCCATGCCATTTTATACAACTTTCTAATTTACTTTTATCATCAAATTTGCTTTGTTCTCTTGTTATTCTTAGTTGATAGCTAACCCTAGGTAGGCTAATATGCTAATTTCTAAGCCCTTGAATGCCGCCTCTTATCTGAATGCATCTGACAGTTTTTCAAAGCTAGAGGGCGTTAGTTCATGTGTTTCAAATAGATAACATTGTGCTCATGCACGTGAAGTTTTTTAAGAGTCAGCACTAATTGCCTGAAATGCAAGCCTGTCAAAAGATCTGAGATAAGGAGGCAACACAAGCTTAGATACAAGGTAATCACAGAGGTAAAAAGTATATTTCTATAACAGTGTTGGTTATGCAAAACTGGAGAATGGTAAATAAAGGAATTATCTATCTTTTTAAACAATAACATTTTTGGTGTTTACTATCCCTTTAACACTTTACTTTCGGTCTCCAAGAGCACTAAATGTTCCAGCTTGAGTGCAAAACATAACTTACCACTAGTTAATATGAGGAATAATAGCGCACCCTGTGCTATCTATTCAAAGTATTAGACTCAAAAAAATTGTCGGCCACGTTGCAATTTTCTGGTAAATCTTTTTTTTACCATTGATTTGTAAGACCAGACTGTGCACTATTCTTAGAGCAGTGTCACAATAAGAATAAAGCACCCTGCGCTATCGGTTGTACTCCACTAGTAACCAAGCCTATAGCATTACAGGGTCACTAGTGATAAAATGGCATGTTCTAACAAATTAGATCAAGTATTTTTTTTTAATATAATGTCCCTTTAATCCCCATTGGTATCAAGTCACACTATGATACACTATTTGAACTCCAGATCATGCTATAGATTGTTGTCTCTTTAAATGATCCATATCTCAGATCCAAGGCACCAGCTCTTTCAGAGAATGTGCACAGTTCAGGGGGTATACGTATATGATTCTGTAATTGGCTGATGGCTGTCACATGACAAAGTGGGTAGAGAAATTAAAGTGATGGTAAATCCTAGCATTTAAAAAAATGCTAGGATTTACCACCAGCACTAAAAATAAATGGTACCTTCAGTTATATGAGATGGTGAGCTGTGCTAACCATCTGCACAGTGCTGTACATATAGACAAATTTATATATACTATAATATATATTATGTACAATGCATATCTATGGCAAATGAGGGGCTAATTAGTACACAAACAGCCTCAAGCTTGTCATTATTTGAGAATCAAAGTTGAAATATAGAAATCAGTGCAGGGATTAGGGAGTAGAAGTCAGTGCAAACAATCTGGAGTAAAATGTAGTATGTACCATAGACACGTACAGTGCAGTATTTATGGCACTCACTTTACAATTTAGCTTTGTTTACCTTTGATTTAGTGCACAGTGATTCACTGTGTAAATACTTTGAAAAGACAGTCAGAAAAAAAACAGACTGTGCTCCATATACCATGCTCAATATAATTTTATTTAAGGCTGCACATACATTTTAAAGACAAGGGCCTCTATTTATCAAGCCGTCGACTTTCTTGCATTCGACGGCCCCAATACGCTCGCCTCAGATCGCCTATCATCGCCGCCGCGGACCTGAATACGCTCTCCAAAATTATCAAGAAAGCTGTCAAAAAGCCGCGCACCAATTACGGTGCGATGAGCAGCGGACTGCTGTTAACTAACAGTCATCGATCTCGCTGCTATTCGGCTTTTTTACAGCTTTCTTGCTATACTGTCACTAAGCACCCACACTATACTAAACTGTTTACCCCCATACCGCTGCTCCCGGAGCCCCCCGCAACTAAATAAAGTTATTAACCCCTAAACCGCCGCTCCCGGAGCCCGCCGTACCTACATAAAGTTATTAACCCCTAAACCGCCGCTCCTGGAGGCCACCGCCACCTACATTATACATATTAACCCCAAATCTGCTGCCCCCTATACCGCTGCCACCTACATAAAGTTATTAACCCCTATCCTGCCGCTTCCGGACCTCCCGCAACTAAATAAAATGTTTAACCCCTAAACCGCCGCTCCCGGAGCCCACCGCCACCTACATTACATTTATTAACCTCTAATCTGCCCCCCTACACCGCCACCACTATATTAAATGAATTAACCCCTAAACCTAAGTCTAACCCTAACACCCCCTAACTTAAATATTATTTAAATAAATGTACTATTATTAACTAAATTATTCCTATTTAAAACTAAATACTTACCTGTAAAATAAACCATAAGCTAGCTACAATATAACTAATAGTTACATTGTAGATAGCTTAGGGTTTATTTTTATTTTACAGGCAACTTTGTGTTTATTTTAACTAGGTACAATAGTTATTAAATAGTTATTAACTATTTAATAGCTACCTAGCTAAAATAAATACAAAATTACCTGTAAAATAAATCCTAACCGAAGTGACAATTACACCTAACACTACACTACAATTAAATAAATTGAATAAATTAACTACAATTACCTACAATTAAAAACAATTAAATAAAATTAACTAAAGTACAAAAAACAAACACTTAATTACAGAAAATAAAAAAATAATTACAAGAATTTTAAACTTATTACACCTAATCTAAGCCCCCTAATAAAATAAAAAAAAAAACCAAAATAATAAAAATCCCTACCCTATACTAAATTACAAATAGCCCTTAAAAGGGCTTTTTGCGGGGCATTGCCCCAAAGTAATCAGCTCTTTTACCTGTAAAAAAAGAAATACAACCCCCCCAACATTAAAACCCACCACCCTCACAATCAACCCTACTCTAAAACCCACCCAATCCCCCCTTAAAAAAACCTAACACTAACCCCTTGAAGATCACCCTACCTTGAGCCGTCTTCACCCAACCGGCCTAAGTCCTCAATGAAGCCGGGCGAAGTGGTCCTCCAGACAGGCAGAAGTCTTCATCGAATTTGGGCAGAAGAGGTCCTCCAGACGAGCAGAAGTCTTCATTCAGGCGGCATCTTCTATCTTCTTCCATCCGACGAGGAGCAGCTCCATCTTGAAGACATCCGACGTGGAGCATCCATCCAGACCAACGACTACCCGATGAATGACGGTTCCTTTAAATAACGTCATCCAAGATGGCGTCCCTTGAATTCCGATTGGCTGATATGCAGCCAATCGGATTGAAGTTCAATCCGATTGGCTGATCCAATCAGCCAATAGGATTGACCTCGCATTCTATTGGCTGTTCCAATCAGCCAATAGAATGCAAGGTCAATCCTATTGGCTGATTGCATCCTACCTTAATTCCGATTGGCTGATAGAATTCTATCAGCCAATCGGAATTCAAGGGACGCCATCTTGGATGACGTCATTTAAAGGAACCGTCATTCGTCATTAGTCGTCGGTCTGGATGGATGCTCCGTGTCGGATGTCTTCAAGATGGAGCCGCTCCTCGTCGCATGGAAGAAGATAGAAGATGCCGCCTGGATGAAGACTTCTGCCCGTCTGGAGGACCTCTTCTGCCTGGATTCGATGAAGACTTCTGCCCATCTGGAGGACCACTTCGCCCGGCTTTGTTGAGGACTTAGGCCCAGTTGGGTGAAGACGGCTCAAGGTAGGGTGATCTTCAGGGGGTTAGTGTTAGGTTTTTTTAAGGGGGGTTTGGGTGGGTTTTAGAGTAGGGTTGGGTATGTGGGTGGTGGGTTTTAATGTTGGGTGGTTGTATTTCTTTTTTTACAGGTAAAAGAGCTGATTACTTTGGGGCAATGCCCCGCAAAAAGCCCTTTTAAGGGCTATTTGTAATTTGATATAGGGTAGGGATTTTTATTATTTTGGCTGGCTTTTTTATTTTATTAGGGGGCTTAGATTAGGTGTAATTAGTTTAAAATTCTTGTAATTATTTTTTTCTTTACTTTTTTTTTGTATTTTAGTTAATTTTATTTAATTGTAGGTAATTGTCGTTAATTAATTTATTTAATTGTAGTGTAGTGTTAGGTGTAATTGTAACTTAAGTTAGGATTTATTTTACAGGTAATTTTGTATTTATTTTAACTAGGTAGTTATTAAATAGTTAATAACTATTTAGTAACTATTGTACCTAGTTAAAATAAAAACAAAGTTGCCTGTAAAATAAAAATAAATCCTAAAATAGCTACAATGTAATTATTAATTATATTGTAGCTATCTTAGGGTTAATTTTACAGGTAAGTATTTAGTTTTAAATAGGAATAATTTATTTAATTAAAGGAATATTTATTTAGATTAATTTAAATAATATTTAAGTTAAGGGGGGGGTGGGTTAGACTTAGGTTTAGGGGTTGATAAATTTAATATAGTGGCGGCGGTGTAGGGGGGGCAGATTAGGGGTTAATAAATATAATGTAGGTGGCGGTGGGCTCCGGGAGCGGCACTTTAGGGGTTAATAACTTTATTTAGTTGCGGTCGGGTCCGGGAGCGTGGTTTAGGGGTTGATAACTTTATTTAGCTGCGGTGAGGTCCGGAAGTGGGCGGTTTAGGGGTTAATAAGTATAATGTAGGTGGCGGCAGTGTCTGCAGCACTATATGGCAGCAGTTTTGAAACAATGTTATACATTAGCAGGAACACTAGATGGCAGCACTATTTCCTCTCATGTAGTGCCGCAGACACATACACGCTACCTATCTAGATATTTCTTAAACAAAGAATAACATGAGAACGACACAGATTTCATAATAGAAGTAAACTGAAAACGTTTTATAATATTGTATTCTCTATCTGAATCATGAAAGAAAAAAATTGGGTTTCATGTCCATTTAAGCCAAATGTGCGTAGGTACTACGTCACCAAGTACTTTGCCCAGCATAGTGTGTTGATGTAGTACCTACGTCCAATACTGTGGCTTATGCTATGGTCCCTGCTATAAGCTTTGACAGCAGAGACTGCAGCTGGGGGTAGAAGGCACCTGCACCTGTCACTGTCTATATAAGGTGCGGTGGTGCCGTAGGAGGTTTGCGAGTGGGCAGGTGGGTGGTACATTGCAGGAGAGGGAAGGGAAATATTTTTGTAGGGGAGAGGGAGGGATGAATCCCTACACCACAGAAAAGGGGAAAATTAGAGGGGGCAGTGGGTCCCTAAACTGCAATTGCTTGAAGGGGAAGGTGGGGAGGGTAAGGGGTATCTCTACACTAAAAAACAACAACAAACCCTTCCCCTAGACCTCACACTGGCTTATAGCTAGTAACAAATATAGCAATGCAGTAGGATGGGGGAGGGAATAGAGATATTTCTGTGGGATCAGAGAGGTGGAAGGGCGAAGAGGGATCCCTACACTACAGAAAATAAATAAATAATTTAAAAAACAAAACAAAATTTAACTGCATACTGGCAGACTGGCTGTCAGTACCTAAGATGGTGGAAAATGATGGTGACCAGTGGGAGTGGGGAGGGAAGAAAGCTCTTTGGGAGGGATCAGGGACTTGGGAGGTGCCAGGTGGGAGGGTAAAACCTGCACTACAATACATTTTACACTTAGCAGCTGATTAACCCCTTCACAGCTGGGAATTTCAGAAGTGTGGTGTGCAGCTGCAATTATTGGCCTTCTAATTACCAAAAATAAATGGAAAAGCCATGCATGTCTGCAAACGTGTTTTACAACCATATATATATATGACTGCAATAGTTGTGTGTAAATAATTTTAGTCTGAAACCAAAGTTTGTTAAAAAGTTAACTATTTTTTTATATGATGGCATTTGGGCCTAGATATCTTGGGTTGTCTAGTTTAAAATAAATAAATATATATATATATATATATATATATATATATATATATATATATATATATATATATATATATATATATATATATATATATATATATATATAGTTTTGGGGGGTCAATTTTGAGAATTTGGCCAGTTCTGCTATACCAAATGAAATTTGGCCAATTGCATCATTTTAGACATAGCTGTAGAGTGCAGATAAAGATCTTTTTTTTCTTTTTTTTTTTTTTTTTAAATGTTTTTTATTAAAAATTTTGCAAAACAGTAACAAATCCAATGGGGACTCGCAGGGCCCCTTTTCACCAATAAAGTCAGGTAGAACACTGGGTCTTCTGACCCTACACAACAGGTTTTGTTCAATTAGAAAAGAGAAACAAAATAAGTCAAATTGAATTAAAATAAATTAAGTTTGGCCTCACCCTATGTATAGTGAAGTTACAGGTCATTGCTTGTGAGGGTGGGCGGATCAATGATGATATAGTAGAGCACTTCAGCTTAGATAGGTTGAGTGCAGGGAACGGGAAGGGGGGAAGGGATAGGGGGGGCTCATATGGGTGGAGTAGGGGTGTGTGTGCTACGGCTAACGCTTCTAGGTATCTGCGTATAAGGTCAGGAGAGGAAGGTAGTCGGGTCACTAACTGTCAGATTAGGCGTCATTTGTCAGATTTTGTGGATGCCATATAGTGTTGTAGTTGTCTTTCCAATCAGCCCAAGCCATTTCGAACAAATCAGACTTGCTAAGGTCGAAATATATAGCCTTTTCCATAGTGTACAAATAGGCCATTGTGTGGACAATATCATTCCAACTAGGAGAATAGTCTCTTTTCCAAGCCCTGGCAATATTGGTTTTGATTGAGGCTAATAGATAAACACCAAAGATACTTTGGTGCTTGGGAAGGATATGAAGGCCTAGGTGGAGAAGGGCAAGTGCTGGTCCAGCCGATACTCTAAAGCCATAATCACGAAGGGTACGTATTGCCCTTTCCCACAAGGGTCTAATAACTGGGCATTCCCACCAAACGTGCAACAGGCTGCCATGATGGCCACAGCCTCTCCAACATAGGGGTGACGTTCTTGGGAACATTTTAGATAGCCGGGTAGGAACCAGATACCAATGTGAGAGAACTTTATAATACGTCTCAAACATTGTTACACAGTGCAGGGTCTTCTTTGTCAGTAGAATGGCCCTTTGCCAAGCATCACTGGTGGTTTCGGCACCTAAGATTGCGTCCCATCTGAGAAGATGCGGGGCCAGAGCAGGCGTGGAAGTGCTATCTAGGATGGCATAGTGTATTGAAAGTGGCCTGACAAGTCTGCGTCCCCCCTGCCAAACAGACTCCCAGGGAGTAGGGGGGCGGGAGGAGGAGGGAAGGAAGCCTCAACTTTTTAGAAAGCTCTGAATCCTAATCAGTTCAAAGGTGAGGAACTTAGGGGTGATTGCCTGTTCGTTTAACTGCGTTAGATCTATAAATTCGTCAGGCTGTGTGACCGACCAAAAGTCTGAAACTTTGGCAATCTGTAGCTGAGCCCACGAGTTGGGGTGAGTGTCAGGCAAGCTTGTGAGTAGTCCGGCCCCGAAGTTATCGGAGAAGGATGGGGAGCAATGAGCTGGCGATGCCTCATCCGGTCCCAGAGAGAAAGGCACTCCAGGATGACTAGGTTATTTATGGCCATTGTTCTTCGGCTGTGCGGTGGGATCCAGATAAGGTCTCTAAGGAGAACATTGGGCGGCAAGGATGCCTGTTCAAGTTCCCTCCACCTGTCACGAGACTGAAGCACCCCCCATTGGGAGATATGCGTAAGCATGGCTCCTTCGTAATATTTCACCACCGACGGAGATGCGAGTCCTCCTAAACAGATGGGAAACTGCAGAGTCCTATGGGCAATTCGGGGGCCTTACCTTGCCAAACGAACTTTGTGATCTCACTCTGAAATTGAAAGAGGAAATGCATAGGTACTCTAATTGGCAAACAATGAAACAGGTAGGTTAATTTGGGGAGGAAGGACATTTTAAAAGAAGCTATTCTTCCCATCCAAGAGATAGACTTATGGTCCCAAGAATTTTTTAATTTGCGCAATTCTACTAATAAGGGGAGGTAGTTATCCTTTATCATTTGGGGGATACTATTAGACAAGTTTACTCCTAAGTGAGTAATCCGCTCAGTCGACCACTTAAAATTGAAGCTGTCTTTCAGCTTACGGATGTAGGATTGCGAGTAACCCCACCAGAAAATTTCAGTTTTATGCGCGTTGAGTTTATAAAAGGAGAGATCGCCAAATGTCTTTAGGGTATCCAGTAGTCTAGGGATAGCTCTGGCTGGGTCAGCGGTAAATATGGTAACGTCGTCCGCAAACAGTGCAATTTTGTGCAGCGAACCCGAAAGTCTAATCCCTGGCAAGGACACATCTGACCGGATTGTCGTGGCCAAAGGCTCAATCGCTAGGGCAAATAGCAGGGGCGAGAGTGGACACCCCTGTCTTGTGCCATTCGATATGCTAAATGGCGATGTCCTAAATTCTAATCCCCTAACAAAGGCCGTTGGAGCCGAATATAGAGCTTTGATGGCCGTACAGGTTGCGGCTGGAAAATTAAAGGCCTGGAGTGTTTCCCATAAGTACTCCCACCGAACCCGGTCAAAATCCTTCTGTAATGCTCTAACTTACTGCCCCTCCTCCTTCAGTCTATTTAAGCCAGCACTTCCTCTAACACTCTGCTTAGGTATCTTCAATTGCAGAGAGTTTCCTTCCTGTGCATCTTACTGAAGCCAATCAACTACAGACTGCTGTTGCTCCTCAGTCTGTATCAGCTGCTAACTTAAAGGAGCTGCAGCCTTTTTCACTGCTTCTGGATTCACTTTCAGTTTCTCTATAACAGCAGGACACTCCACACTGAAGCTGCATTGTTCCTCTCCTGCTGTCTGGAAAAGCCTTTAACCTTAACTACTGAATTACTGCTGGCAATCACTGCTCTTATGATCTCCTATACAGGACTGCATTCCTTCCATAAGATAAGTTGTTTCCCTTACAATCTATGCTTATGTGTGCTGCTTATTAACTCTCACAAAGTCTGTGCTTGCTATAATATGTAATACAATAAATCTTACTAGTTCTTTTTGCTAACAGCACACACACTAATCATCAACTTGTTATAACCTGTTGCTTAAATGGACTGCAATTAACAAACTTTGTCTCTAACTGTTATTGATGAACTACTAATCTAAAACAGAGATTTATTTTTCCATTAATCTCAAGGCAGCCCCTGTGTTCAGATAATGTTTTCACATCTACCCACAACATTAGTATCAGCTGCTAGCCAGCTAACCCTTAATTAACCAACTATTGCTAGCAGTCTTGTCTGTTCTCTCAGACTCAGACTGCTACTGATAGTTAAATCAAATTGCAGTTTCCTATGGTGTGGCCTCTTGTCAATGATTCCACTCTAACAACAACTGCTAACAAACTCTGATATGACAGAATACCTAAGCCCAAAATAATAAAAAAAATATATATATATATTTCTATATATATACATTGTGTAAAAAAAACAAAAAACTTTTGGATTGTGTTTTCTTAATTTATATTTAAGCCACATGGAACCTGCTGAAATGAACACACACATTCTGAATTTGACTCACACAGTTGACATACTTACCCAGGGCCTGCAGGGCCTACAACATGAGTTTCAACATTTAAAAGCAACTCTTACTACATTAACCTCTACTCACAACATCCCAGAGGCCCCTGAACCCTCAATTAGCCCCCCAGATACATTCTCTGGGGACAGATCCCAATTTAAAGATTTTAAAATTGCATGTACTCTATTGTTTATGATGAAACCAAAAACTTACCATTCTGAGCACATTAAAGTTTGTACAGTCATATCATACCTACGTGGGGATGCCAGAACCTGGGCTAACGCCTTTATTGAAAACCAAGAGCCAATCCTAAATTCTTTGCAACAATTTTTCTCAGCAATGTCATCATTATACCAGGATATGGATAGTCAATTCACAGCAGAAACTGCTCTAAGGGCAGTCAAACAAGGGAAAAGACCCGTTGAAGATTATGTTATAGAATTTAAAAAATGGGCCCGTGACTCACAGTGCAATGACATTAGTCTGAGAAATCAGTTTAGAATTAACCTCTCTGAGAACCTCAAGGATGAACTCTCAAGGACAGAGCTACCCCCCACTCTTGAAGAACTTATTAAAACAGCTACCATCATCGATAGAAGACTCAGGGAAAGAAGAGCAGAACATTCCCATTTGGAACAGTCCTATAAGAGAAAGAGAAGACCACACCAGGATTCAACCCCTCAAGCCAATCCGCCTGTACCTATGGAAAAAAGTGTTATCCGTGGTCCTCTCACATCTGAAGAAAGGCGTAGGAGAAAGCTCCAAAACCTATGCATATACTGTGCTGCAAGTGACCATGAAGTCCGCTCATGCCCAGTCCTAAATAAAAAAAACTATTGGTACCTGCCTCCATTCAGTATCTTGTTTCTCTACACACTCCCCACATTCTGCTTATTGTACACTTCCCGTGTCTGTACAGTGGGACAAAAAGCTGCTACATCTAGAAGCAATTATTGACTCTGGAGCCTCTGCTAACTTCATAGATTCATCTGTGTTACAAGTTAATGAAATTCCTTCTGTTAAGAAATCTACTCCTGTGTCTCTCAGAATCTTTGATGGCTCCCTTGTCCCTAATGGTCCTATTACACATAACACAATACCATTACAAATGTGCTCTACCTCTGGACATACTGAACATATAACTTTTGACGTTATCTCTTCGCCTTTTTACCCTTTAATTCTTGGTTTACCCTGGTTAAGACTACATTGCCCTTCCATATCTTGGGATAGCCTACATGTGAATTTTAACTCTGACTACTGCAGTAAAACCTGTCTACAGCACCACCTACTACTACAGCCTTCTACTAATGTATTACCTGAACAGTACCAAGATTTCCATGATGTGTTCAGTAAAAAGGAAGCTGAAAGCCTGCCTCCCCATCGTCCTTATGATTGCCCTATCGACCTATTACCCGGCTCTAGTGTTCCTTACGGGCATGTCTACTCCTTGTCCGAACCAGAACTCGCTCAACTCAAGACCTACATAGATGATAATCTACGCAAGGGATTTATAAGACCGTCTACCTCTCCAGCTGGGGCTGGTATGTTTTTTGTGAGAAATAAAGATGCCACCATTCGCCCTATTATAGATTACAGGCTTCTGAATAAAATAACTATAAAAAATAGGTACCCTCTTCCACTCATTCCTGACCTAGTGGAGAGGTTACAAAAGGCCAGAATTTTCACAAAACTTGATCTACGGGGTGCCTACAACTTAGTGCGAATCAAGAGTGGTGATGAATGGAAAACAGCCTTCCGCACTAGATATGGCCTCTATGAGTACTTGGTGATGCCTTTTGGGCTTTGCAATGCCCCCGCCACTTTTCAGTTTTTTGTTAATGATATCTTTCGAGACCTATTGGATATTTGTGTCGTCATCTATTTAGATGATATCCTCATCTATTCATCTTCAGAAGAAGAACACATTAAACACGTCAGATGGGTCCTTGCCAGGCTTCAAACACACCGTCTGTATGCAAAGCTAAAGAAATGTACATTCCACTCTCAAAATATCAGTTTCCTAGGTTATAAGCTTACACCGGGTGAGATCCGAATGGAGGATGATAAGATTAAATCCATACTCAACTGGCCTACTCCTATCGATAAGAAATCACTACAACGTTTCCTTGGTTTCTCAAATTTCTATAGAAAATTCATAAGGAACTACTCGCACATTGTTAAACCTTTAACAAGACTCACTGGTACCACTACAGGATTCACATGGGACTCTGAAGCCCAACATGCCTTTGACAAACTTAAAAATGCCTTCACCTCTGAGCCTATACTTAAATTACCTGACCCTACTCTACAGTACATATTAGAGGTAGATGCCTCTGATTACGCAATTGGTGCTATACTTTCCCAAAGGACTTCCATCAGTACTCCAGTGCATCCCGTCGCCTATCACTCTAGAACTCTTACATCAGCCGAAATGAACTACCCTATCGCTGAAAAGGAGTTGCTGGCTATTAAGGTCGCTCTTGAGAACTGGAGACACCTATTGGAAGGCACTGACTTGCCCATTTTAATTTACACTGACCATCGTAACCTAGAATACCTCAAAACCACCAAAACTTTGTCATCTAGACAAGTTAGGTGGAGTCTTTTTTTTGATAGGTTTAACTATCTAATTACCTACCGTCCAGGTAGTGCCAATGGTAAAGCTGACTCGCTCTCCAGGATGTTTCCCAGGCCTCATTGTGCCACCACAACTACTATAATACCCACAGAACGGATTATAGCTCTCGTAGCTGATTTTCCCTCAAGGATAAAACAAGCTTTGCTCAATGACCACTCACTTCCGTCTTCACATACTCTTACAAAAGGATCTGATCAGTTACTCTATAAGGAAGATAAATTATATATCCCAACTGAGCTACGTCTTGAAATTCTCCAAACAATACATGACAACCCATTGTCTGGACACCCTGGACATTACAAATCCCTAGAACTCCTAAAAAGGAACTTCTGGTGGCCAAATATGTACAAAACAGTTTATGACTATATCAATACATGTACAGTTTGTGCAACCTCTAAACGACAGAGAGTTCCTCCATATGGACTTCTTATGTCTTTACCTATTCCAGAGAAACCTTGGAGCTCCATTTCAATGGATTTTGTCGTTGACTTACCCCCTTCTGCAGATTACACCACCATCCTGGTGGTTATTGATCAATTCACTAAGATGGTACACTTTGTTCCTTTAACCGAACTTCCAACTGCTCTAAAAACTGCACATATTTTCATTGAAAATATTGTACGTCTGCACGGTTTACCTAGCACCATCACTTCTGACAGGGGCGTACAATTTACCTCCAAATTTTGGAGAGAGCTATGTAGACTCCTCTCCATCCAGAACAACTTCACTAGTGCTTACCATCCCCAATCAAATGGACTTTCAGAAAGGACTAATCAGTGGTTGGAGCAGTTCTTGCTTTGTTACTGTTCTCATTTACAAGATGACTGGTCTACATTCTTGCCTTTGGCGGAGTTCTCCTTCAATAACACTTTCAGTTCCACTACTAAACTTACGCCTTTCTATGCCAACTATGGCTATCATCCAACTTTTCATTTCTTAAAACCTGACTCCAGCTATAATCCGACTGTCACAGAAACCCTAAATACCATCAAATCCGGATTCGAAGTTATACGCTCAAATATTAAAATAGCACAGTTAAGACAAAAACAATACTTTGACCTACATCTACGCCATCCGCCAACTTTTAAGGTTGGTGACAGGGTTTGGTTATCAACCAAGAACTTAAAACTTGGAACTCCTTCAAAGAAACTCAGCGCCTTATTCATTGGTCCTTACTCCATCGCTAAGGTGATAAACCAAAATGCTGTACGCTTGACACTCCCAGCACATCTCCATATTCATCCAACCTTCCATGTTTCTCTCCTTAAACCATACCTAGAGAACAAGTTTCCTGGGAGATCTCTTCCTCCTCCTGCTCCAGTTGTGATAGATGGTGATTTGGAATATGAGGTTGATCAAATATTGGACTCTAGATTGTGTAGAGGGAGACTCACATACTTAGTCAGATGGAAGGGTTATGACTCGTCTGAAGATTCTTGGATTCCCGTCTCTGACCTGAGAGCCCCTCGTCTTCGTTCTGACTTCCACAAACGTTACCCTCTCAAGCCCTCGCAGCCCTGAGGTCTGCCTTACTCGGGGGGTCCTGTAATGCTCTAACTTACTGCCCCTTTAAGTATGGCCCTCCTCCTTCAGCCTATTTAAGCCAGCACTTCCTCTAACACTCTGCTTAGGTATCTTCAATTGCAGAGAGTTTCCTTCCTGTGCAACTTACTGAAGCCAATCAACTACAGACTGCTGTTGCTCCTCAGTCTGTATCAGCTGCTAACTTAAAGGAGCTGCAGCCTTTTTCACTGCTTCTGGATTCACTTTCAGTTTCTCTATAACAGCAGGACACTCCACACTGAAGCTGCATTGTTCCTCTCCTGCTGTCTGGAAAAGCCTTTAACCTTAACTACTGAATTACTGCTGGCAATCACTGCTCTTATGATCTCCTATACAGGACTGCATTCCTTCCATAAGATAAGTTGTTTCCCTTACAATCTATGCTTATGTGTGCTGCTCATTAACTCTCACAAAGTCTGTGCTTGCTATAATATGTAATACAACAAATCTTACTAGTTTTTTTTGCTAACAGCACACACACTAATCATCAACTTGTTATAACCTGTTGCTTAAATGGACTGCAATTAACAAACTTTGTCTCTAACTGTTATTGATGAACTACTAATCTAAAACAGAGATTTATTTTTCCATTAATCTCAAGGCAGCCCCTGTGTTCAGATAATGTTTTCACATCTACCCACAACATTAGTATCAGCTGCTAGCCAGCTAACCCTTAATTAACCAACTATTGCTAGCAGTCTTGTCTGTTCTCTCAGACTCAGACTGCTACTGATAGTTAAATCAAATTGCAGTTTCCTATGGTGTGGCCTCTTGTCAATGATTCCACTCTAACAACAACTGCTAACAAACTCTGATATGACACCTTCTCAGCATCTAAAGAGATTACTGAGAAGG
Organism: Bombina bombina; assembly: GCF_027579735.1. NCBI lineage: Eukaryota > Metazoa > Chordata > Amphibia > Anura > Bombinatoridae > Bombina > Bombina bombina. The sequence goes on along the minus strand of NC_069501.1, from coordinate 541,339,950 downwards.
GTTTGTTCATTCTGGTTGACTCGCTTATGATGTTAATGAGGCGCCTAGTGTTATCCGGGCCCTCTCGATTGTAGATAAACCTTACTTGGTCAGGGTTAATTAGATCCGGCAACAGTTTGCCGATACGGCTAGCCAAGATCTTGGAGTAGATCTTAACGTCCGTGTTGATCAGAGAGATCGGCCTGTAGTTAAGACAGAGGGAAGGATCCTTGTCTGGTTTGGGTATCGTAACGATAGCAGCCTGTAAGAATTCTTCCTTGAAAGACCCATCCCTACCTGCCAAGTCAAAAAACCTGAGCAGGTATGGGGCAAGTTCATGTATGTATTGTTTATAGAATTGGGCAGAGAATCCATCAGGGCCAGGGGCCTTGAAAGGCTTCAGACGCTTGACAGTTTGCTTGATTTCAAGCAGCGTAATTGGCTTAGTGAGCGTGCTTTGTTGCTCTGCCGTAAGCTTGGTTAGGTCAAGGGTAGATAAGTACTTTTGGATATCATGTATGGGGGTAGGTTTTGCGCCCTCCGTAGTACCAATGTTATACAGTTTTGAATAGAAATCAGCGAAGCTTTCACCTATTAGGGACGGTTTTCTATGCAGTCTGTTATTATGGAGGATTTCTGAGATGCGGGTAGCACTATGTTTATTCCGTAATTTATTGGCTAGTAGAGTATCGGCCTTATTTCCTTTATGATAGAAAAGTTGTTTTAGCTTAGATAAGTTGCATTGGGTTCGCTTTAACTCCAATTTGTTAATATGGTCCCTAACAACTCTGATTTGCTCTGACACTTCTGCTGAAATTGAGACCCTATTACTTGTTTCCAGGTTTCTGAGTTCAGTGTGCGCCTGTGCGAGCGATAAGCCGGCCATCTTCCTCAAGTGGCTCTGTTTGCGGATTATGAGGCCTCTTGCCATCGCTTTGATGGCACCCCAAAGAGTATCGTCTGGGGTTTGTCCGTTGTCATTCTGTCTAAGCAGTGCAGATAGGTCTTGTCTCAATTCCTCTCTAAAAACTATGTCTGTTAGGATGTGACGTGGGAGACTCCAACCGACCTGGGGAGATGGTTTGTCCGTGGGATGTAAGTCAGTTATAAGTAAGTCGTGGTCCGACCAAGAGCTTAAAGCAATCTCCGATCGCATAACAGAGTCCAAAGTCTCTGCTTGGCAAAACATGTGGTCCAGTCGAGAATAAGCTTTATGAGGGTGCGAATAATGAGTGTAATCTCTTTCTCTGGTGTGCATGGATCTCCATACGTCAAAATAGCCGTGATGGGACATTACATTCCGGAACTTAGTAGAAGTGTTGTGTGCCTGGGGGTTGGTATTGTCTGGAGTTCTGGTCTTGTGATCCAGGAAAAGGTCCCAAGTCATGTTGAAGTCACCCGCCAGAATAACTCATCCCTGTCTGTACTGGTCCACTAATTGAAGGATTTTACAGAGGCATGCTGGCTGGTGGGAGTTAGGGAGGTAGATAGATACTAAGGTGTGGAGTACGTGGTTTAGCTTGCAGATTATGATGGTGTACCTGGCCTGTGGATCTTTAAGTGCCTGTATAGGTTCATACGCCACTCTGCGGTTCAGAAGTATGGCCGTGCCCCTAGCTTTTTTAGTAAAAGGAGAGTGGTCAGGAATCCAGTAGGACCAGGAGTGAAAGCGTTGAGGGGAGTCTAATTTCCAGTGGGTCTCTTGTAAAAAGACGACGTCAGGATTGTGATGATGAAGTTCACGGGCTAAGATTTTTTTTGTATTTTTATTGAGGTTATAAGACATACAAACAGAGGCAAGGTTACAATGTAGCCATGAACAGGAGTATTTGCTAGCATGTTATCAGAATTGTCGATAAAGTTCATCTTAAATATTAGTGTTTTGACATGTGGTATAGTAGTTTTAAGCTTTAACAGCATAATGATAAAGATTTTCAACAATACACAGCTTCATAATATAACTTAGATATAATATACAACACTCTTGAGCCTAGGCATATCTGTTTATAAATAAGTGGCATACATAGTCAACATCAAACCTCTTTTAAATTGGAATCTGTCTATTTCCCATTTTAATTAGTGGCCTCTCTTGTACTATAGGTATTAAGAATCTTAGTAGTTGGTTATAGTATTGTCAAATTATAGGGGATATAGTTAAAGATATAGAAGCAAATTATATTATATTGCAACTGGTAGTAGGTGATGTATGGGGCTAAATATAAACCTTTTAGTATGTTTCCTATATATTTCGCTGCTACTATCAGTTAATGAATTGAGGGTTTGCGTAGTGTATTTGCTAAGGGTCATAGTCTATTATATAGTAGGCTAAGTTGGGATCAAAACCTTTACACTTTTTCAAGAGTCAATAGCTTTTTAATTTGAGTAGAGGCTTGTGAAATAACTATGCATATATATTATAGATTATCCAGTCATCTGAGAAACTATATATGGTTGCCTCTGTAATAAAATATTAGTTTATAATTAGCTTATAATAATAATTTGGGAGTATAGGTCATAGGATATATTTTTGTAAGTTTACTAAGTAAACTATAGTGGGACGAGCGGAGTTAATGGCAAACATTTTTGGAAAAGCTACCTTACTCTTGCTCTATATAAGGATCTGGGATAACTTAGGTTTCCAGACTCCACCATCTCGGCCACAGACAATGGGGTAATGAACAGGCAATTCCCTGGTATGATACAATGAGAGCCGTATAGGAATATCATATTAACATAATATAACTTAGTAAACTGTATAATAACATTAGATAGAAAAGGTTTAAAGCAACACCCGAACCGATAGGTCGATTCCCTCTATGGCACTAAGATGAAAAGATTCCCAAACGATATAAGTAGTGCAACCCACACCTCTTGACTCAGATACAGGCTCAAGGTTGGTAGATGAGTGTTCACTGAGTGCAATTCTGTCTGCGCTGCAAATGACCGGGGTATCCCAGAGGTGGGTGTCAGTGTCAAACCCTGATGTCTAGCTTCTAATGATGTCGGCTCCTCATCCACCAGATGGTCTACCCTAAGATGGATTAGTTCCACCACCTCTCTAAAATGGGTATCAGCTGTTATGGTACTCGTAATAGCTGACATATTAGGATTCATTTTCCCCTGTGTAGTGTGTGTATCAGGCTTCTCCTATCTGTAAGAAGCTTAACTAGCTGAGATTCTAACCTCTGAAAGGAGGTCTCAAAAAGATGTAAGACTTTTGTCCCCCAGGCATCGATATCCGCCATGTTCCCCACTGAATCAGGCATGTCACACATGCAGGTCTGTCCCACTCGGCTCTGGTCTAGCTGTAATTTGGGCAGATGTCTCTCTCCGAGTAGTCTGGTGCTTGGCAGCATGGGTCAGCTAAGTATGCAGGCCTATGGTCCAAGATGGCGTCCATTAGTGCCGCAGTGCAAGTGGCATGGCTCCAGAATCCTCTGATGTTGGTTGTCCTCCAAGTTGATCGGGACCACAGCAGTCTAAAGTGGGGTACCCTCATCTGCACAGGGGCAATTCCAGAATCACTCCGCTGTGTAAGAGCCAGCCTTCTCCACAGAAAGGAGATGTTGCTTCGCGGAGGTAGGATAAATGAGACCAGTCTGCGTTTGTGTATCTGCAGGGTTTCCGTGTCCCTGGTAGCTCTGTTGGAATAGCCAAAAAGGCGAATTTAGTAGGGTAAAAAACTTGAATTTTAATATCTAGTGACAATGTGCGTCTGTTCATTTCCCATGCTAGCTCCACCCCCCAGATAAAGATCTTAAAATGATCAAAAATAATTAAAAAATATATACATGTAGAGACTATACTAAAGTTGGAACACTATAGTAATTCATATAATAACGAGTAACATATCAGGGTTATTCCCCAGCATCATACAAAGCTATATGACTATAATACAGGTCACATTGTACCTTTTCGTGTATAGATAATATACGTCACTTGTTTTGTAACCTACTCAAATGCCATGGGAGTACATAGAAAGTGTTTTTTGTTTGTTTCCTAATTAAAATATTCCCTTTGTAGCTAATACCTCTATCTTTGAGGAGGCAATGTTTTTGATATTGCTTAGTATGTGCTAGAGTCGTGAGTCAGTCTCAATACATGTTTTTTATATATATGTATACGCAGGGTCTAAGAGCGGCCATTTGTATTTCTTACCCCTTCCTAATACCAATGCCTATACCGTATGTGGTCCAAGAGTGTCCACCTTTTCATATCTGAAGTAAGTTTTCTATTGTCTCAATGTTTATATACTCCAAGGAGTCATATGTTTAGTTTTTATTAAAGGGACAGTCTAGTCAAAATTAAACTTTCATGATTCAGATAGGGCATGCAATTTTAAACAGCTTTCCAATTTACTTTTATCATCAAATTTGCTTTGTTCTCTTATAATACTTTGTTGGAAGGAAAACCTAGGTAGGCTCATATGCTAATTTCTAAACCCTTGAAGGCCGCCTCATATCTCAGTGGATTTTGATGTTTTTTTCACAGCTAGACAGCGCTTGTTCATCTGTGCCATATAGATAACATTGTGCTCACTCCTGTGGAGTTGCCTAGGAGTTAGCACTGACTGGCTTAAATGCAAGTCTGTCAAAAGAACTGAAATAAGGGGGAAGTCTGCAGAGGCTTAGATACAACGTAATCACAGAGGTAAAAAGTATATTAATAGATCCGTGTGTTGGTTAAACAAAATTGGTGGTTATACAAAACTGGGGAATGGGTAATAAAGGGACTATATATATATTTAAACAATAACAATTCTGGAGTAGACTGTCCTTTTAAGTATATACATATGTGTGTGAGGTCCAAGTGTGGTCGTTATATTTTCTGTCTCTTTCCGCTGCCCCTTTAGTTCAGGTTTTTGTTGTATGAGATCCATGAGTGGCCACTGGGTTTTTTCGTCTTCCTAGAAGCTAATTATATAATATAACAAAAGAGAGTTTTTGGTTGGTTTTGTTTAAATATTGAATTACAGACATTATCTTATAATTTATTAATTAATAATAGTAACTATGTAATAGGTTGCAGATATAGCTCATATAAATGTTTGGATGCTTTAATGCAGTATTGGTACTGTTCTTTGTTGTGGAAAGCTGTATCATTGTACATATTGATGGAAAAACACTGTATGTACTCAAAATATCTGTAACTCTGTATGTAAACCTCAATAAAAAATTTTTTTTAGCTGAATCAGAGGATAGCAATGAGCACATATTTTTTTTTACAGTTAGAACACACATTTTGAGAATTATTTCTGTTTTACAGTTATTTATTCTCAGAATTAAGACATTTTTTTTACTTTTTTTGGTAATTTTTACAATAGTTTCTTAATTCTGAGAATAAATGGCTGGTTGAAGCTGTCATCCACTCAAGGCTCTTCACCCCCTAAAAATATAGTTATTATAGGTATATATAGATATCATTTTTAAAGGTAAATAAAAAAAATAAAGGCTCTATATCTGTGTAAACTGAGTGATAGCAAAAATCCTAAATATTGGGGGGGCGGAGTTAGCTGCCAAGCAGAGAGGACGTGCACTAATAGAGCTCTCCACAGATTTATCTTAAAAACTGAAATAATATCAACTTTATTCCAAGTTTGGACTTTAATATCCATGGGAGAAGATCCCTGATTGAATTTGGGCTACTAACGCAGTGAATTCTGCACATTCTGCTGACCCTGTACAGTGCTAAAGACCACCAGCTTAGGAACACTGTGGCCGCATCAGTCCGGGACCTAAACCCCAGCACCGGAACTCCAAACCACCAGCCTATTGTACTCGGGAGGGTCGGGGATCCGCTACGGAGTATAGCGGTGCACTGCCTAGGGGTTCTTAGCCCACGAGTGTATCTTACAACAGGGCGCCATTGTAAGGGGTGCGGCTGCGAGAGTTAACGGGTAAAGGAGCAACGAGAGAGGACTGCAGGGTACTTGCGCTCACAGTACACAGGGGATTTACATTCCGAAGCCCCGGTACCACGGTGACACAGTCAGTAAGGAGAAGTAACAGAACTGGGCCCACTTTTGTCAGCTTACCCAGGGCGCGAAAGCCCACCATCTTGGATACCGCTCCCCTGACAGAAGCACAAGCCTGGTCACAGAGAGGATGTAAAGCGGTTGCAGAGGAGAGACTTTGATACGCTTGCTGCTTAGCACGCTGGTAAGACACCCAATACTACATACATCACTGCCATTCCCTCTCGCATCACATTGCCTGACCACAAGCACAGCCGTTAACTCACACCCCGTGTGGCATCTAGGGCCTAGCAGTTCACAGCACTATCTCCAGACAAGCTATCACTGGCATGTGCACAGTAATACCCTTCTGCCCGCAATTTCTGGCTTTGTGTCAGCTCTATATTCAAAAACAGTCCCATTTATACCCACACAACATCTGAGGAATTAGGGACACATAGAGAGGCCATTATTGTAACTTTCTTGTGTACTAAAAGCTGCAGCCTGCTTCCTAAAACTGAACAAGTGATCTGAAGGGATTGTAGGGGAAGGGTGAAAACAACACCCCAATAAAACCCATTTATACGTACTATCTACATTAAAGGGGTACAGCAAAAGCCCTCAGAGACTCTAATCTAAGCTATAATACAAGAAATTGAGACCCTGAAACATATCAACTGTGGGTTAGTCGGACCAAGATAAGAGAGTAGCAACAGGCCAGAAAGGCCTAGAAGCTGAAGATACAACCCAGCTACCATAGAATACTGCACCTCATAACACATTGAAAACTATTGAAAAAGCACCTGCACCCTCAGACCAAACTTACCGCTGTGTTAGCACCCCAGGAAGCTAATTAAGATATAGATTCTACTTTCTAACCACAGCTCCCTCAACGGTCTCTCCCCTCCCTTTCCCGCCGGCCCTGATTGCCCGCGGGTCATACCCCCATACCTTACCCCACATCGTCCTAAGGGGACAACCCCCCCAGGGGAGAGACTATACGCCTTAGTGAAAACTATATCTGCTCTCAGGCCTAAAGGCACAGCTCTTAGCTAGCTCAGTTCCACCTACAGTGAGATGCCAGGAATTGTGACGACAATGTAATAGCTCTACACACTGATGCCATAGCCCCAGTCAGCTCTATAACAGATATCTTCATAGTGCAAAAAGTATTTTCTTTTTCTCATCATTTGCCTTCTATACCTTATGCCACTACAATTGCAGAAGCACAAGATGCCGCAATCCTTTAAAAGAAAACAAAAGTCCCACAACACTCCGAAGAGAACAGTCGCCGACCACTTTAGCCAACCTACACCTAGACAGCAATCTGGCTCGGAAGATGATGCCTCGGACACAAGCAGCCTTAACGATGCTCGCATCAGAACAACATTAACCCAGGCCACAGGCCGGCTTCAACATCAAGATGCTGATACTGATAACAATATTATGGACTCTATCAGGTCGCTTCTGGCCTCGCATCACGACTCCCTCTCTAAGAAGTTTGATAAGGGTCATGCTGACCTGAAAAGGGACATAGCCCTTATATGAGAAAGAACAGATGCGCTGGAGCGCAAGCAGGAAGATCTCAGGGTAGATCATGTCAACCTCTTAGATTACTCGCAGGGACTTGCAGAACAGATCACTGACCTGGAGCTCAAACTTGCAGACCTCGAGGACAGGACTCGCCGTAACAATATTAGGGTGAAGGGTATTCCTGAATCTGTGCCCCCACAGGAGCTTGAAAAATTCCTGCAAGATTTTTTTGTGGCACTCCTTGGTACTGGGATCCAGAAAGAGATGCTCCTTGACAGAGCCCACAGAGCCCTGAGGCCGAGGACGGCTGAAGGCGATAAGCCAAGGGATGTTGTTGCCCGTCTGCATTACTACACTTTTCGGGAGAAACTCCTGAGAACCCTGGCAGGTGACAAGTCGCTCCCGGAGCAGTATGCTGATATCCAGGTATTCCAAGATCTCTCTCCCCACACCCTCCAGATAAGAAGACACTACCAACCCTACACTAAAATCTTGAGAGACAAAGCCATTAAATACAGGTGGGGCTTCCCTGTTAAGCTCTACATCAATAAAGATGGACAGCAATATGCGGCCTCCTCACCTCAGCAGGCAAGAGAGTTACTTCAAAGATGGGGTCTATTATCACAAGACCCGCCTGTGCCTCCCCAAGCAATGGTACCAGGTAGAGGTTTGAGAGCATCCGCCCCTGAGTGGGGCTCCCTTCCGCAGAGGCCCAGCAGTGACCAGAGGAATACCTCAATATCCAGGACTAGAGACGCTCCCACATGAGACATTTCATTCTGGTCACTGCTCTGATATGCAGATTGTTATCTCTCCATACTGGGGACTTATAATCGAGAGACTCTTTACTACTACAGAGACTGACTCGTGTGTACCGAGGGTACACGAAGATTGGTGAGGCTGCTATGGCATAATGGATGTTTACTACATGAATGTTTTTTGGCTGTCTCTCCTCCTTGTCTCCCCTCCTCTCCCTCCCTGTTTCTTTTTTCTTTCCTTTCTGCACATCTCTACTCTACCTTTCTCCCCTCTTCCCTCCTCCCCTTCCTTTCTCACTCTACCTCTTTTTGCCTATGATTATCTGTAATTGTATTTATCAAGCTTATCAACAACGGTTAACAGATGTTACAACTTGTGACTTGCTATGTTCTAACACAGTACCTAGATGACCACTACCTAGAGGGGCGCATGCCCTGGTATGCACTAAAAAGAAATCCCAGAGTAGGAAAGCGCATTAACAACAGCTCTACACTCCTACTCTAGACTGCATACTCCTTTTGGACTAATGAGTGCTGCGAAAAGTTGTAAACCCCTACCCCTCTATGTCCCAATATCTAGATGAGCACTATCCAGAACTGCGCTTGCCTTAATCTCCACTTAAGAGAAATAAATAAGACGTAATGTGCGCCATGAATAGCTCTACACTTTTGCCTTAGGTTACATACCCCTTAGAATTAAAAAGTGCTACATAATATTGAAAACCCCTATCCCTCTAAGTCTTAATCATTGAAGCAGCCACCTTTCTCCCTATTGGGATAGGCAGGAGTTGGATCACTTGAAAATCTATCAGACATTGAACTCCCATGAAAAAGCAGCCCTGAGGTCCTAGAATTATACAATCCCCCAGTCTGTCCTTTTGGGCTGATGGTCATCACTGTGTGTTGTTATTCTTAATCATGTTGTTACTGTTTATGTTTTTTGCTGTTCTCACTAATGTTTATATATATAACTCAGGATATATAAGATGTACAGGAACCAATAATTGGCAAGAGATGCTATAGCCTGTGGTTTACTATGCTTTCGCCCAATGTTTAGATGACTATCATCCAGAGTTGTGCACGCTTCAACTTCCACTAACGAGTAATAACCCTAATGTTAAGTACACCATTTATAGCTTTTCACTATAGCCTTCAGGTATATGCCCCCTAGATTAAGACGGTCTCCTGAACGGCTGAAAAATCTTATCCCATTATGTCCCATTTATAGCAACAGCCACCCCTGCCTATACCTGACCAATCAGGAATTAGATTAGTTGTCAACCTGGCGGTCATCAGATTTCCATGAGAAAATAGCCCTGAGGTTCAAGGACGACATACCTCCCTAGCTTAGCCCTTGCGAACTGATGATAGTCATCATATACTGTTTGTTTTTTAGGATGTTGTTGTTGTTTATGGTTGTTTTTCTTTTTTGTTGTTTTGGTCTGTCCATTCTAATGTCTATCTTCATAACTGCAGGAATCTAGGGCTTGTGATACCTTGCCCTGCAAGAATACATTGTATGCACACAACCACCCTCAGAGGGGTTCCATTGACAGGGAAACTTAATTACAGACCAACACATGAGTCTCTCTCTTTCTCCCTTGACCTTCACACTAGAGAGTCGAGAGTAGAATTTCCTTACCCCTATTTTTGTCTTAGCCTTAAGCCAGAGATAACAGTATGGATGTATTGCATTCATATAATATAAGACTCTCACTTAAAGCGAAAAAATTAAAATAAGGACAAAAAAATTTTTTTTATTTTTTTTTCTCTCTCTCTTTTTTTGTGTGCATGTTTTAAACTAGCTGACTGGGGCTCGGCTATTTCTGCTGGCCTCTCCCCCCCACACTTATATAGTTGTACTCTCCAACCGTTAGTTGTGAGATCACTCATTGTGATAGTGTATATATACACATCGATATACGCTAGTAACGTCTGAAACTCAAGACATTCTGTTCGTGGACTGAAGTGCTCCCAAAAACCGCCTCCCTCCTTTCCCCACCCATATTCCCTTACCCCCTCTTACCTGCACCACTCTTCCTAAAGTCTATGTCCTGGCCCATAGCTGAGATCCTCATCTGTTACCTAGAAGGCATCTGCTCACAACATGGCTCCCGTTTCGGCTGCCACCCTGAACGTCCAGGGGCTTAACTCGCCTACTAAAAGGAGTCTTCTGTATAGCTACCTATTCACCCACAAAATACACTTAATGTTTCTGCAGGAGACCCACTGGGAAAGGGGCTCTAAACAGCCCAGGAGTTCCCCCCTGTACCCGATCTGTGAAACAGCCTCTTATACAAAAAAAAAGAGAGGAGTAGCCATAGTGATTCACCGAGATGTCAGTTGTAGGATAGACCATATTGAGCGGGACCCTGAGGGTAGATTCCTTATCCTAGTTTGTGCCCTAAATGGGGCCCTCTATACGCTGGCATCTATTTATGCCCCAAATAAGGGACAGGTCCCCTTTCTTCGAAAATTTTTAAACAAGTTAGATCTCATCAAAAGAGGACATGTCTTGGTGGGGGGTGATCTGAATCTGGTCTGGGACCCAGTGCTTGACAAGAAAAAGAACATAAGCCACCCAACTGACCGCAATCTAGTTTCACTATCATTGGCCTTCCGTAGGCTAATGTATCAATTTGGACTGTTTGACGTTTGGAGGTGCTTAGCCCCGACCGAACTAGACTACACACACCATTCGGTACCTCACAATTCATACTCGCGGTTGGATTATCTGCTCTGTGATTCATGGACACTAGATAAAATTGCTATGTCAAAGATCAAGCACTGTCCGTGGTCAGACCATGATATGGTTAGTGCCCATCTCTCAATCCTACAAACCCCTGACTGTAAGCCGTCCTGGAAACTCCCGGACCAGTGTTTTGCGGAAATAGAGATTCCGCGCCTAAATGAAATCATCCTAGATTTTTTGGCACATAACGACACTGGGGACACGAGCCTTGAAATGGTATGGGCCGCCCTCAAAGCATACCTGAGAGGACATTTCATAAAGAAAAAGGCCCAATGGAAAGCGGCTCATAAGATTCCCTTATCGAAACTGTACGCCGAACTGAGACTCCTAGAGACGGCCAACAAAAATGCCCCGGACCCCGCTCTTGCCACCCAGGTGGGTACAATAAGGTCTGAGATCAACAAACGAGAGCTTCTAAAAGTACAAACCAACCTATTTAAACTAAAACAAATATACTATAGCAAAGGGAACAAAGCCGATAGGCTCTTGGCCTGCAAACTTCGAAACCGGGCGGTCGCCAGTAGGATTCCGGCCATTAACTCTGCCTGTGGCATAGTCCACTCCCCCAAGGAGATCGGTAAAGCTTTCTCGGACTATTATGCTGCCCTTTACGATCTGGACGGCGGGTCTAACGACCCACCGTCGAGTGGTACGGAGTTGGGGCAGTTCTTAACTAAGTTGCGCTTACCAAAGTTGAGCGAGGAGTCTGCTGAAGAACTGGACAGACCATTTTCCTTGGAAGAAGTGAAGGCGGCCATTTTGTCCCTTAAGCCTCACAAGGCCCCTGGCCCGGATGGCTTTTCCTCTCTCTTTTACAGAACTTTCGCCTCTCTCCTCTCTCCTCTCCTACTCCGACTGTTTAACGATGTGGCTAAAGTAGGCAAGATGTTAAAGGAATTTTTGGAGGCCAACATTATGACCATCCCTAAAGAAGGGAAGGACCCCAAGGAATGTGGGAGCTATAGACCTATCTCCCTTATCAATGTGGACATCAAGATATATTCTAAAGTTCTTGCGACCAGACTAGGGAAGCACCTCCCCTCTATAATCCACCTAGACCAAGTTGGGTTTGTCCAAGGCAGACAGGGTACTGACAATACCCGTAGACTGTTGAACATCTTCGCAGAAACGCATGATATGGGCTTGCCCCTTCTCACCCTGTCATTAGATGCCGAAAAGGCGTTCGATAGGGTGAGATGGGAGTATATGTTTAAAACTTTGAGAACATTTGGGATCCCGCACTCATTTTGTAAAGCAGTGGAGGCCCTATATACCCTCCCCACAGCAGCGGTTAAAGGGCTGGGCTTTTGCTCCCCTAGGATACACATACGGAATGGAGCGAGACAGGGATGTCCCCTGTCGCCGCTCCTCTTTGCGATGGTTATGGAACCATTAGCGGAGGCCATTAGGCAAGACACCCAAATCCAGGACCTGTTGTTACATGACTCAGTGCAGAAGGTGGCGCTATTCGCTGATGACCTTACACTTTTCATTATTGAACCGACCCTATCGCTCCCACCGTTGATGGCTCTCATTAAAAGATTCGGTAAACTCTCTAACTACAAAATAAATGTAGCCAAGACGGAGGCGTACATGATCCATCTTGATCACCTAGAACAGAGAGCT